>NW_027364527.1:0-212964 GCF_046119375.1 Phyllobates terribilis
GGAGATATTACTGTTTGTGCATTTTACAATATTCATTGATTTTTGCCATTGAAAAACATGTTTTTCATATACCAGAAATGTTTGAAGCTACTGACTGAATGAAAGGAGCTGGCATCTCACTCTCTTGAATCTTCTTTATCATGCTAGGATTAACAGGAAAAAGCTAAAAATTTCAGAATTGCACTGTGCAATGGTGGAGATATTACTGTTTGTGGCATTTACCAAATATTTCTTTGATTTTGGCCATTGAAAAACAAGTTTTTCATATACCAGAAATGTTTGAAGCTACTGACTGAATGAAAGGAGCTGGCATCTCACTCTCTTTGAATCTTCTTTATCATGCTAGGATTAGCAGAAAAAGCAAAAAATTTCAGAATTGCACCTTGCAATGTGGAGATATTACTGTTTGTGCATTTACAATATTCATTGATTTTTGCCATTGAAAACATGTTTTCATATACCAGAAATGTTTGAAGCTACTGACTGAATGAAAGGAGCTGGCATCTCACTCTCTTTGAATCTTCTTTATCATGCTAGGATTAACAGGAAAAAGCTAAAAATTTCAGAATTGCACCGTGCAATGTGGAATATTACTGTTTGTGCATTTACAATATTCATTGATTTTTGCCATTGAAAAACATGTTTTCATATACCAGAAATGTTTGAAGCTAATGACTGAATGAAAGGAGCTGGCATCTCACTCTCTTTGAATCTTCTTTATCATGCCTAGGATTAACAGGAAAAAGCTAAAAATTCAGAATTGCACCGTGCAATGTGGAGATATTACTGTTTGTGCATTTACAATATTCATTGATTTTTGCCATTGAAAAACATGTTTTCATATACCAGAAATGTTTGAAGCTACTGACTGAATGAAAGGAGCTGGCATCTCACTCTCTTTGAATCTTCTTTATCATGCTAGGATTAACAGGAAAAAGCAAAAATTTCAGAATTGCACCTTGCCAATGTGGAGATATTACTGTTTGTGCATTTACAATATTCATTGATTTTTGCCATTGAAAAACATGTTTTTCATATACCAGAAATGTTTGAAGCTACTGACTGAATGAAAGGAGCTGGCATCTCACTCTCTTTGAATCTTTATCATGCTAGGATTAACAGGAAAAAGCTAAAAATTTCAGAATTGCACCGTGCAATGTGGAGATATTACTGTTTGTGCATTTACAATATTCATTGATTTTTGCCATTGAAAAACATGTTTTTCATATACCAGAAATGTTTGAAGCTACTGACTGAATGAAAGGAGCTGGCATCTCACTCTCTTTGAATCTTCTTTATCATGCTAGGATTAACAGGAAAAAGCTATAAATTTCAGAATTGCACCGTGCAATGTGGAGATATTACTGTTTGTGCATTTACAATATTCATTGATTTTTGCCATTGAAAAACATGTTTTTCATATACCAGAAATGTTTGAAGCTAATGACTGAATGAAAGGAGCTGGCATCTCACTCTCTTTGAATCTTCATTTATCATGCTAGGATTAACATGGAAAAAGCTAAAAATTTCAGAATTGCACCGTGCAATGTGGAGATATTACTGTTTGTGCATTTACAATATTCATTGATTTTTGCCATTGAAAAACATGTTTTTCATATACCAGAAATGTTTGAAGCTAATGACTGAATGAAAGGAGCTGGCATCTCACTCTCTTTGAATCTTCTTTATCATGCTAGGATTAACAGGAAAAGCTAAAATTTCAGAATTGCACTGTGCAATGTGGAGATATTACTGTTTGTGCATTTACAATATTCATTGATTTTTGCCATTGAAAAACATGTTTTCATATACCAGAAATGTTTGAAGCTACTGACTGAATGAAAGGAGCTGGCATCTCACTCTCTTTGAATCTTCTTCATCATGCTAGGATTAACAGGAAAAAGCTAAAAATTTCAGAATTGCACCGTGCAATGTGGAGATATTACTGTTTGTGCATTTACAATATTCATTGATTTTTGCCATTGAAAAACATGTTTTTCATATACCAGAAATGTTTGAAGCTTCTGACTGAATGAAAGGAGCTGGCATCTCACTCTCTTTGAATCTTCTTTATCATGCTAGGATTAGCAGGAAAAAGCAAAAATTTCAGAATTGCACCTTGCAATGTGGAGATATTACTGTTTGTGCATTTACAATATTCATTGATTTTTGCCATTGAAAAACATGTTTTTCATATACCAGAAATGTTTGAAGCTACTGACTGAATGGAAAGGAGCTGGCATCTCACTCTCTTTGAATCTTCTTTATCATGCTAGGATTAACAGGAAAAAGCTAAAAAATTTCAGAATTGCACCGTGCAATGTGGAGATATTACTGTTTGTGCATTTACAATATTCATTGATTTTTGCCATTGAAAAACATGTTTTTCATATACCAGAAATGTTTGAAGCTACTGACTGAATGAAAGGAGCTGGCATCTCACTCTCTTTGAATCTTCTTTATCATGCTAGGATTAGCAGGAAAAAGCAAAAAATTTCAGAATTGCACCTTGCAATGTGGAGATATTACTGTTTGTGCATTTACAATATTCATTGATTTTTGCCATTGAAAAACATGTTTTTTCATATACCAGAAATGTTTGAAGCTACTGACTGAATGAAAGGAGCTGGCATCTCACTCTCTTTGAATCTTCTTTATCATGCTAGGATTAACAGGAAAAAGCAAAAAATTTCAGAATTGCACCTGTGCAATGTGGAGATATTACTGTTTGTGCATTTACAATATTCATTGATTTTTGCCATTGAAAAACATGTTTTTCATATACCAGAAATGTTTGAAGCTACTGACTGAATGAAAGGAGCTGGCATCTCACTCTCTTTGAATCTTCTTTATCATGCTAGGATTAGCAGGAAAAAGCAAAAAATTTCAGAATTGCACCTTGCAATGTGGAGATATTACTGTTTGTGCATTTACAATATTCATTGATTTTTGCCATTGAAAAACATGTTTTTCATATACCAGAAATGTTTGAAGCTACTGACTGAATGAAAGGAGCTGGCATCTCACTCTCTTTGAATCTTCTTTATCATGCTAGGATTAACAGGAAAAAGCTAAAAATTTCAGAATTGCACCGTGCAATGTGGAGATATTACTGTTTGTGCATTTACAATATTCATTGATTTTTGCCATTGAAAAACATGTTTTTCATATACCAGAAATGTTTGAAGCTACTGACTGAATGAAAGGAGCTGGCATCTCACTCTCTTTGAATCTTCTTTATCATGCTAGGATTAACAGGAAAAAGCTAAAAATTTCAGAATTGCACCGTGCAATGTGGAGATATTACTGTTTGTGCATTTACAATATTCATTGATTTTTGCCATTGAAAAACATGTTTTTCATATACCAGAAATGTTTGAAGCTAATGACTGAATGAAAGGAGCTGGCATCTCACTCTCTTTGAATCTTCTTTATCATGCTAGGATTAACAGGAAAAAGCTAAAAATTTCAGAATTGCACCGTGCAATGTGGAGATATTACTGTTTGTGCATTTACAATATTCATTGATTTTTGCCATTGAAAAACATGTTTTTCATATACCAGAAATGTTTGAAGCTACTGACTGAATGAAAGGAGCTGGCATCTCACTCTCTTTGAATCTTCTTTACCATGCTAGGATTAACAGGAAAAAGCTAAAAATTTCAGAATTGCACCGTGCAATGTGGAGATATTACTGTTTGTGCATTTACAATATTCATTGATTTTTGCCATTGAAAAACATGTTTTTCATATACCAGAAATGTTTGAAGCTACTGACTGAATGAAAGGAGCTGGCATCTCACTCTCTTTGAATCTTCTTTATCATGCTAGGATTAACAGGAAAAAGCTAAAAATTTCAGAATTGCACCGTGCAATGTGGAGATATTACTGTTTGTGCATTTACAATATTCATTGATTTTTGCCATTGAAAAACATGTTTTTCATATACCAGAAATGTTTGAAGCTACTGACTGAATGAAAGGAGCTGGCATCTCACTCTCTTTGAATCTTCTTTATCATGCTAGGATTAACAGGAAAAAGCTAAAAATTTCAGAATTGCACTGTGCAATGTGGAGATATTACTGTTTGTGCATTTACAATATTCATTGATTTTTGCCATTGAAAAAACATGTTTTTCATATACCAGAAATGTTTGAAGCTACTGACTGAATGAAAGGAGCTGGCATCTCACTCTCTTTGAATCTTCTTTATCATGCTAGGATTAGCAGGAAAAAGCAAAAAATTTCAGAATTGCACCTTGCAATGTGGAGATATTACTGTTTGTGCATTTACAATATTCATTGATTTTTGCCATTGAAAAACATGTTTTTCATATACCAGAAATGTTTGAAGCTACTGGACTGAATGAAAGGAGCTGGCATCTCACTCTCTTTGAATCTTCTTTATCATGCTAGGATTAACAGGAAAAAGCAAAAAATTTCAGAATTGCACCTTGCAATGTGGAGATATTACTGTTTGTGCATTTACAATATTCATTGATTTTTGCCATTGAAAAACATGTTTTTCATATACCAGAAATGTTTGAAGCTACTGACTGAATGAAAGGAGCTGGCATCTCACTCTCTTTGAATCTTTATCATGCTAGGATTAACAGAAAAAGCTAAAATTTCAGAATTGCACCGTGCAATGTGGAGATATTACTGTTTGTGCATTTACAATATTCATTGATTTTTGCCATTGAAAAACATGTTTTTCATATACCAGAAATGTTTGAAGCTACTGACTGAATGAAAGGAGCTGGCATCTCACTCTCTTTGAATCTTCTTTATCATGCTAGGATTAACAGGAAAAAGCTAAAAATTTCAGAATTGCACCGTGCAATGTGGAGATATTACTGTTTGTGCATTTACAATATTCATTGATTTTTGCCATTGAAAAACATGTTTTTCATATACCAGAAATGTTTGAAGCTAATGACTGAATGAAAGGAGCTGGCATCTCACTCTCTTTGAATCTTCTTTATCATGCTAGGATTAACAGGAAAAAGCTAAAAATTTCAGAATTGCACCGTGCAATGTGGAGATATTACTGTTTGTGCATTTACAATATTCATTGATTTTTGCCATTGAAAAACATGTTTTTCATATACCAGAAATGTTTGAAGCTAATGACTGAATGAAAGGAGCTGGCATCTCACTCTCTTTGAATCTTCTTTATCATGCTAGGATTAACAGGAAAAAGCTAAAAATTTCAGAATTGCACCGTGCAATGTGGAGATATTACTGTTTGTGCATTTACAATATTCATTGATTTTTGCCATTGAAAAACATGTTTTTCATATACCAGAAATGTTTGAAGCTACTGACTGAATGAAAGGAGCTGGCATCTCACTCTCTTTGAATCTTCTTTATCATGCTAGGATTAACAGGAAAAAGCAAAAAATTTCAGAATTGCACCTTGCAATGTGGAGATATTACTGTTTGTGCATTTACAATATTCATTGATTTTTGCCATTGAAAAACATGTTTTTCATATACCAGAAATGTTTGAAGCTACTGACTGAATGAAAGGAGCTGGCATCTCACTCTCTTTGAATCTTTATCATGCTAGGATTAACAGGAAAAAGCTAAAAATTTCAGAATTGCACCGTGCAATGTGGAGATATTACTGTTTGTGCATTTACAATATTCATTGATTTTTGCCATTGAAAAACATGTTTTTCATATACCAGAAATGTTTGAAGCTACTGACTGAATGAAAGGAGCTGGCATCTCACTCTCTTTGAATCTTCTTTATCATGCTAGGATTAACAGGAAAAAGCTATAAATTTCAGAATTGCACCGTGCAATGTGGAGATATTACTGTTTGTGCATTTACAATATTCATTGATTTTTGCCATTGAAAAACATGTTTTTCATATACCAGAAATGTTTGAAGCTAATGACTGAATGAAAGGAGCTGGCATCTCACTCTCTTTGAATCTTCTTTATCATGCTAGGATTAACAGGAAAATGCTAAAAATTTCAGAATTGCACCGTGCAATGTGGAGATATTACTGTTTGTGCATTTACAATATTCATTGATTTTTGCCATTGAAAAACATGATTTTCATATACCAGAAATGTTTGAAGCTACTGACTGAATGAAAGGAGCTGGCATCTCACTCTCTTTGAATCTTCTTTATCATGCTAGGATTAACAGGAAAAAGCTAAAAATTTCAGAATTGCACTGTGCAATGTGGAGATATTACTGTTTGTGCATTTACAATATTCATTGATTTTTGCCATTGAAAAACATGTTTTTCATATACCAGAAATGTTTGAAGCTACTGACTGAATGAAAGGAGCTGGCATCTCACTCTCTTTGAATCTTCTTTATCATGCTAGGATTAGCAGGAAAAAGCAAAAAATTTCAGAATTGCACCTTGCAATGTGGAGATATTACTGTTTGTGCATTTACAATATTCATTGATTTTTGCCATTGAAAAACATGTTTTTCATATACCAGAAATGTTTGAAGCTACTGACTGAATGAAAGGAGCTGGCATCTCACTCTCTTTGAATCTTCTTTATCATGCTAGGATTAACAGGAAAAAGCTAAAAATTTCAGAATTGCACCGTGCAATGTGGAGATATTACTGTTTGTGCATTTACAATATTCATTGATTTTTGCCATTGAAAAACATGTTTTTCATATACCAGAAATGTTTGAAGCTAATGACTGAATGAAAGGAGCTGGCATCTCACTCTCTTTGAATCTTCTTTATCATGCTAGGATTAACAGGAAAAAGCTAAAAATTTCAGAATTGCACCGTGCAATGTGGAGATATTACTGTTTGTGCATTTACAATATTCATTGATTTTTGCCATTGAAAAACATGTTTTTCATATACCAGAAATGTTTGAAGCTACTGACTGAATGAAAGGAGCTGGCATCTCACTCTCTTTGAATCTTCTTTATCATGCTAGGATTAACAGGAAAAAGCAAAAAATTTCAGAATTGCACCTTGCAATGTGGAGATATTACTGTTTGTGCATTTACAATATTCATTGATTTTTGCCATTGAAAAACATGTTTTTCATATACCAGAAATGTTTGAAGCTACTGACTGAATGAAAGGAGCTGGCATCTCACTCTCTTTGAATCTTCTTTATCATGCTAGGATTAACAGGAAAAAGCTATAAATTTCAGAATTGCACCGTGCAATGTGGAGATATTACTGTTTGTGCATTTACAATATTCATTGATTTTTGCCATTGAAAAACATGTTTTTCATATACCAGAAATGTTTGAAGCTACTGACTGAATGAAAGGAGCTGGCATCTCACTCTCTTTGAATCTTCTTTATCATGCTAGGATTAACAGGAAAAAGCTAAAAATTTCAGAATTGCACTGTGCAATGTGGAGATATTACTGTTTGTGCATTTACAATATTCATTGATTTTTGCCATTGAAAAACATGTTTTTCATATACCAGAAATGTTTGAAGCTACTGACTGAATGAAAGGAGCTGGCATCTCACTCTCTTTGAATCTTCTTTATCATGCTAGGATTAACAGGAAAAAGCTATAAATTTCAGAATTGCACCGTGCAATGTGGAGATATTACTGTTTGTGCATTTACAATATTCATTGATTTTTGCCATTGAAAAACATGTTTTTCATATACCAGAAATGTTTGAAGCTACTGACTGAATGAAAGGAGCTGGCATCTCACTCTCTTTGAATCTTCTTTATCATGCTAGGATTAACAGGAAAAAGCTAAAAATTTCAGAATTGCACTGTGCAATGTGGAGATATTACTGTTTGTGCATTTACAATATTCATTGATTTTTGCCATTGAAAAACATGTTTTTCATATACCAGAAATGTTTGAAGCTACTGACTGAATGAAAGGAGCTGGCATCTCACTCTCTTTGAATCTTCTTTATCATGCTAGGATTAGCAGGAAAAAGCAAAAAATTTCAGAATTGCACCTTGCAATGTGGAGATATTACTGTTTGTGCATTTACAATATTCATTGATTTTTGCCATTGAAAAACATGTTTTTCATATACCAGAAATGTTTGAAGCTACTGACTGAATGAAAGGAGCTGGCATCTCACTCTCTTTGAATCTTTATCATGCTAGGATTAACAGGAAAAAGCTAAAAATTTCAGAATTGCACCGTGCAATGTGGAGATATTACTGTTTGTGCATTTACAATATTCATTGATTTTTGCCATTGAAAAACATGTTTTTCATATACCAGAAATGTTTGAAGCTACTGACTGAATGAAAGGAGCTGGCATCTCACTCTCTTTGAATCTTCTTTATCATGCTAGGATTAACAGGAAAAAGCTATAAATTTCAGAATTGCACCGTGCAATGTGGAGATATTACTGTTTGTGCATTTACAATATTCATTGATTTTTGCCATTGAAAAACATGTTTTTCATATACCAGAAATGTTTGAAGCTAATGACTGAATGAAAGGAGCTGGCATCTCACTCTCTTTGAATCTTCTTTATCATGCTAGGATTAACAGGAAAATGCTAAAAATTTCAGAATTGCACCGTGCAATGTGGAGATATTACTGTTTGTGCATTTACAATATTCATTGATTTTTGCCATTGAAAAACATGATTTTCATATACCAGAAATGTTTGAAGCTACTGACTGAATGAAAGGAGCTGGCATCTCACTCTCTTTGAATCTTCTTTATCATGCTAGGATTAACAGGAAAAAGCTAAAAATTTCAGAATTGCACTGTGCAATGTGGAGATATTACTGTTTGTGCATTTACAATATTCATTGATTTTTGCCATTGAAAAACATGTTTTTCATATACCAGAAATGTTTGAAGCTACTGACTGAATGAAAGGAGCTGGCATCTCACTCTCTTTGAATCTTCTTTATCATGCTAGGATTAGCAGGAAAAAGCAAAAAATTTCAGAATTGCACCTTGCAATGTGGAGATATTACTGTTTGTGCATTTACAATATTCATTGATTTTTGCCATTGAAAAACATGTTTTTCATATACCAGAAATGTTTGAAGCTACTGACTGAATGAAAGGAGCTGGCATCTCACTCTCTTTGAATCTTCTTTATCATGCTAGGATTAACAGGAAAAAGCTAAAAATTTCAGAATTGCACCGTGCAATGTGGAGATATTACTGTTTGTGCATTTACAATATTCATTGATTTTTGCCATTGAAAAACATGTTTTTCATATACCAGAAATGTTTGAAGCTAATGACTGAATGAAAGGAGCTGGCATCTCACTCTCTTTGAATCTTCTTTATCATGCTAGGATTAACAGGAAAAAGCTAAAAATTTCAGAATTGCACCGTGCAATGTGGAGATATTACTGTTTGTGCATTTACAATATTCATTGATTTTTGCCATTGAAAAACATGTTTTTCATATACCAGAAATGTTTGAAGCTACTGACTGAATGAAAGGAGCTGGCATCTCACTCTCTTTGAATCTTCTTTATCATGCTAGGATTAACAGGAAAAAGCAAAAAATTTCAGAATTGCACCTTGCAATGTGGAGATATTACTGTTTGTGCATTTACAATATTCATTGATTTTTGCCATTGAAAAACATGTTTTTCATATACCAGAAATGTTTGAAGCTACTGACTGAATGAAAGGAGCTGGCATCTCACTCTCTTTGAATCTTCTTTATCATGCTAGGATTAACAGGAAAAAGCTATAAATTTCAGAATTGCACCGTGCAATGTGGAGATATTACTGTTTGTGCATTTACAATATTCATTGATTTTTGCCATTGAAAAACATGTTTTTCATATACCAGAAATGTTTGAAGCTACTGACTGAATGAAAGGAGCTGGCATCTCACTCTCTTTGAATCTTCTTTATCATGCTAGGATTAACAGGAAAAAGCTAAAAATTTCAGAATTGCACTGTGCAATGTGGAGATATTACTGTTTGTGCATTTACAATATTCATTGATTTTTGCCATTGAAAAACATGTTTTTCATATACCAGAAATGTTTGAAGCTACTGACTGAATGAAAGGAGCTGGCATCTCACTCTCTTTGAATCTTCTTTATCATGCTAGGATTAACAGGAAAAAGCTATAAATTTCAGAATTGCACCGTGCAATGTGGAGATATTACTGTTTGTGCATTTACAATATTCATTGATTTTTGCCATTGAAAAACATGTTTTTCATATACCAGAAATGTTTGAAGCTACTGACTGAATGAAAGGAGCTGGCATCTCACTCTCTTTGAATCTTCTTTATCATGCTAGGATTAACAGGAAAAAGCTAAAAATTTCAGAATTGCACTGTGCAATGTGGAGATATTACTGTTTGTGCATTTACAATATTCATTGATTTTTGCCATTGAAAAACATGTTTTTCATATACCAGAAATGTTTGAAGCTACTGACTGAATGAAAGGAGCTGGCATCTCACTCTCTTTGAATCTTCTTTATCATGCTAGGATTAGCAGGAAAAAGCAAAAAATTTCAGAATTGCACCTTGCAATGTGGAGATATTACTGTTTGTGCATTTACAATATTCATTGATTTTTGCCATTGAAAAACATGTTTTTCATATACCAGAAATGTTTGAAGCTACTGACTGAATGAAAGGAGCTGGCATCTCACTCTCTTTGAATCTTCTTTATCATGCTAGGATTAACAGGAAAAAGCTAAAAATTTCAGAATTGCACCGTGCAATGTGGAGATATTACTGTTTGTGCATTTACAATATTCATTGATTTTTGCCATTGAAAAACATGTTTTTCATATACCAGAAATGTTTGAAGCTAATGACTGAATGAAAGGAGCTGGCATCTCACTCTCTTTGAATCTTCTTTATCATGCTAGGATTAACAGGAAAAAGCTAAAAATTTCAGAATTGCACCGTGCAATGTGGAGATATTACTGTTTGTGCATTTACAATATTCATTGATTTTTGCCATTGAAAAACATGTTTTTCATATACCAGAAATGTTTGAAGCTACTGACTGAATGAAAGGAGCTGGCATCTCACTCTCTTTGAATCTTCTTTATCATGCTAGGATTAACAGGAAAAAGCAAAAAATTTCAGAATTGCACCTTGCAATGTGGAGATATTACTGTTTGTGCATTTACAATATTCATTGATTTTTGCCATTGAAAAACATGTTTTTCATATACCAGAAATGTTTGAAGCTACTGACTGAATGAAAGGAGCTGGCATCTCACTCTCTTTGAATCTTTATCATGCTAGGATTAACAGGAAAAAGCTAAAAATTTCAGAATTGCACCGTGCAATGTGGAGATATTACTGTTTGTGCATTTACAATATTCATTGATTTTTGCCATTGAAAAACATGTTTTTCATATACCAGAAATGTTTGAAGCTACTGACTGAATGAAAGGAGCTGGCATCTCACTCTCTTTGAATCTTCTTTATCATGCTAGGATTAACAGGAAAAAGCTATAAATTTCAGAATTGCACCGTGCAATGTGGAGATATTACTGTTTGTGCATTTACAATATTCATTGATTTTTGCCATTGAAAAACATGTTTTTCATATACCAGAAATGTTTGAAGCTAATGACTGAATGAAAGGAGCTGGCATCTCACTCTCTTTGAATCTTCTTTATCATGCTAGGATTAACAGGAAAAAGCTAAAAATTTCAGAATTGCACCGTGCAATGTGGAGATATTACTGTTTGTGCATTTACAATATTCATTGATTTTTGCCATTGAAAAACATGTTTTTCATATACCAGAAATGTTTGAAGCTAATGACTGAATGAAAGGAGCTGGCATCTCACTCTCTTTGAATCTTCTTTATCATGCTAGGATTAACAGGAAAAAGCTAAAAATTTCAGAATTGCACTGTGCAATGTGGAGATATTACTGTTTGTGCATTTACAATATTCATTGATTTTTGCCATTGAAAAACATGTTTTTCATATACCAGAAATGTTTGAAGCTACTGACTGAATGAAAGGAGCTGGCATCTCACTCTCTTTGAATCTTCTTTATCATGCTAGGATTAACAGGAAAAAGCTAAAAATTTCAGAATTGCACCGTGCAATGTGGAGATATTACTGTTTGTGCATTTACAATATTCATTGATTTTTGCCATTGAAAAACATGTTTTTCATATACCAGAAATGTTTGAAGCTACTGACTGAATGAAAGGAGCTGGCATCTCACTCTCTTTGAATCTTCTTTATCATGCTAGGATTAACAGGAAAAAGCTAAAAATTTCAGAATTGCACCGTGCAATGTGGAGATATTACTGTTTGTGCATTTACAATATTCATTGATTTTTGCCATTGAAAAACATGTTTTTCATATACCAGAAATGTTTGAAGCTACTGACTGAATGAAAGGAGCTGGCATCTCACTCTCTTTGAATCTTCTTTATCATGCTAGGATTAACAGGAAAAAGCTAAAAATTTCAGAATTGCACCGTGCAATGTGGAGATATTACTGTTTGTGCATTTACAATATTCATTGATTTTTGCCATTGAAAAACATGTTTTTCATATACCAGAAATGTTTGAAGCTACTGACTGAATGAAAGGAGCTGGCATCTCACTCTCTTTGAATCTTCTTTATCATGCTAGGATTAGCAGGAAAAAGCAAAAAATTTCAGAATTGCACCTTGCAATGTGGAGATATTACTGTTTGTGCATTTACAATATTCATTGATTTTTGCCATTGAAAAACATGTTTTTCATATACCAGAAATGTTTGAAGCTACTGACTGAATGAAAGGAGCTGGCATCTCACTCTCTTTGAATCTTCTTTATCATGCTAGGATTAACAGGAAAAAGCAAAAAATTTCAGAATTGCACCGTGCAATGTGGAGATATTACTGTTTGTGCATTTACAATATTCATTGATTTTTGCCATTGAAAAACATGTTTTTCATATACCAGAAATGTTTGAAGCTAATGACTGAATGAAAGGAGCTGGCATCTCACTCTCTTTGAATCTTCTTTATCATGCTAGGATTAACAGGAAAAAGCTAAAAATTTCAGAATTGCACCGTGCAATGTGGAGATATTACTGTTTGTGCATTTACAATATTCATTGATTTTTGCCATTGAAAAACATGTTTTTCATATACCAGAAATGTTTGAAGCTAATGACTGAATGAAAGGAGCTGGCATCTCACTCTCTTTGAATCTTCTTTATCATGCTAGGATTAACAGGAAAAAGCAAAAAATTTCAGAATTGCACCTTGCAATGTGGAGATATTACTGTTTGTGCATTTACAATATTCATTGATTTTTGCCATTGAAAAACATGTTTTTCATATACCAGAAATGTTTGAAGCTACTGACTGAATGAAAGGAGCTGGCATCTCACTCTCTTTGAATCTTTATCATGCTAGGATTAACAGGAAAAAGCTAAAAATTTCAGAATTGCACCGTGCAATGTGGAGATATTACTGTTTGTGCATTTACAATATTCATTGATTTTTGCCATTGAAAAACATGTTTTTCATATACCAGAAATGTTTGAAGCTACTGACTGAATGAAAGGAGCTGGCATCTCACTCTCTTTGAATCTTCTTTATCATGCTAGGATTAACAGGAAAAAGCTAAAAATTTCAGAATTGCACCGTGCAATGTGGAGATATTACTGTTTGTGCATTTACAATATTCATTGATTTTTGCCATTGAAAAACATGTTTTTCATATACCAGAAATGTTTGAAGCTAATGACTGAATGAAAGGAGCTGGCATCTCACTCTCTTTGAATCTTCTTTATCATGGTAGGATTAACAGGAAAAAGCTAAAAATTTCAGAATTGCACCGTGCAATGTGGAGATATTACTGTTTGTGCATTTACAATATTCATTGATTTTTGCCATTGAAAAACATGTTTTTCATATGCCAGAAATGTTTGAAGCTAATGACTGAATGAAAGGAGCTGGCATCTCACTCTCTTTGAATCTTCTTTATCATGCTAGGATTAACAGGAAAAAGCTAAAAATTTCAGAATTGCACTGTGCAATGTGGAGATATTACTGTTTGTGCATTTACAATATTCATTGATTTTTGCCATTGAAAAACATGTTTTTCATATACCAGAAATGTTTGAAGCTACTGACTGAATGAAAGGAGCTGGCATCTCACTCTCTTTGAATCTTCTTTATCATGCTAGGATTAACAGGAAAAAGCTAAAAATTTCAGAATTGCACCGTGCAATGTGGAGATATTACTGTTTGTGCATTTACAATATTCATTGATTTTTGCCATTGAAAAACATGTTTTTCATATACCAGAAATGTTTGAAGCTACTGACTGAATGAAAGGAGCTGGCATCTCACTCTCTTTGAATCTTCTTTATCATGCTAGGATTAACAGGAAAAAGCTAAAAATTTCAGAATTGCACCGTGCAATGTGGAGATATTACTGTTTGTGCATTTACAATATTCATTGATTTTTGCCATTGAAAAACATGTTTTTCATATACCAGAAATGTTTGAAGCTACTGACTGAATGAAAGGAGCTGGCATCTCACTCTCTTTGAATCTTCTTTATCATGCTAGGATTAACAGGAAAAAGCTAAAAATTTCAGAATTGCACCGTGCAATGTGGAGATATTACTGTTTGTGCATTTACAATATTCATTGATTTTTGCCATTGAAAAACATGTTTTTCATATACCAGAAATGTTTGAAGCTACTGACTGAATGAAAGGAGCTGGCATCTCACTCTCTTTGAATCTTCTTTATCATGCTAGGATTAGCAGGAAAAAGCAAAAAATTTCAGAATTGCACCTTGCAATGTGGAGATATTACTGTTTGTGCATTTACAATATTCATTGATTTTTGCCATTGAAAAACATGTTTTTCATATACCAGAAATGTTTGAAGCTACTGACTGAATGAAAGGAGCTGGCATCTCACTCTCTTTGAATCTTCTTTATCATGCTAGGATTAACAGGAAAAAGCAAAAAATTTCAGAATTGCACCTTGCAATGTGGAGATATTACTGTTTGTGCATTTACAATATTCATTGATTTTTGCCATTGAAAAACATGTTTTTCATATACCAGAAATGTTTGAAGCTACTGACTGAATGAAAGGAGCTGGCATCTCACTCTCTTTGAATCTTTATCATGCTAGGATTAACAGGAAAAAGCTAAAAATTTCAGAATTGCACCGTGCAATGTGGAGATATTACTGTTTGTGCATTTACAATATTCATTGATTTTTGCCATTGAAAAACATGTTTTTCATATACCAGAAATGTTTGAAGCTACTGACTGAATGAAAGGAGCTGGCATCTCACTCTCTTTGAATCTTCTTTATCATGCTAGGATTAACAGGAAAAAGCTAAAAATTTCAGAATTGCACCGTGCAATGTGGAGATATTACTGTTTGTGCATTTACAATATTCATTGATTTTTGCCATTGAAAAACATGTTTTACCAGAAATGTTTGAAGCTACTGACTGAATGAAAGGAGCTGGCATCTCACTCTCTTTGAATCTTCTTTATCATGCTAGGATTAGCAGGAAAAAGCAAAAAATTTCAGAATTGCACCTTGCAATGTGGAGATATTACTGTTTGTGCATTTACAATATTCATTGATTTTTGCCATTGAAAAACATGTTTTTCATATACCAGAAATGTTTGAAGCTACTGACTGAATGAAAGGAGCTGGCATCTCACTCTCTTTGAATCTTCTTTATCATGCTAGGATTAACAGGAAAAAGCAAAAAATTTCAGAATTGCACCTTGCAATGTGGAGATATTACTGTTTGTGCATTTACAATATTCATTGATTTTTGCCATTGAAAAACATGTTTTTCATATACCAGAAATGTTTGAAGCTACTGACTGAATGAAAGGAGCTGGCATCTCACTCTCTTTGAATCTTCTTTATCATGCTAGGATTAACAGGAAAAAGCTAAAAATTTCAGAATTGCACCGTGCAATGTGGAGATATTACTGTTTGTGCATTTACAATATTCATTGATTTTTGCCATTGAAAAACATGTTTTTCATATACCAGAAATGTTTGAAGCTACTGACTGAATGAAAGGAGCTGGCATCTCAATCTCTTTGAATCTTCTTTATCATGCTAGGATTAGCAGGAAAAAGCAAAAAATTTCAGAATTGCACCTTGCAATGTGGAGATATTACTGTTTGTGCATTTACAATATTCATTGATTTTTGCCATTGAAAAACATGTTTTTCATATACCAGAAATGTTTGAAGCTACTGACTGAATGAAAGGAGCTGGCATCTCACTCTCTTTGAATCTTCTTTATCATGCTAGGATTAACAGGAAAAAGCTAAAAATTTCAGAATTGCACCGTGCAATGTGGAGATATTACTGTTTGTGCATTTACAATATTCATTGATTTTTGCCATTGAAAAACATGTTTTTCATATACCAGAAATGTTTGAAGCTAATGACTGAATGAAAGGAGCTGGCATCTCACTCTCTTTGAATCTTCTTTATCATGCTAGGATTAACAGGAAAAAGCTAAAAATTTCAGAATTGCACCGTGCAATGTGGAGATATTACTGTTTGTGCATTTACAATATTCATTGATTTTTGCCATTGAAAAACATGTTTTTCATATACCAGAAATGTTTGAAGCTACTGACTGAATGAAAGGAGCTGGCATCTCACTCTCTTTGAATCTTCTTTATCATGCTAGGATTAACAGGAAAAAGCAAAAAATTTCAGAATTGCACCTTGCAATGTGGAGATATTACTGTTTGTGCATTTACAATATTCATTGATTTTTGCCATTGAAAAACATGTTTTTCATATACCAGAAATGTTTGAAGCTACTGACTGAATGAAAGGAGCTGGCATCTCACTCTCTTTGAATCTTTATCATGCTAGGATTAACAGGAAAAAGCTAAAAATTTCAGAATTGCACCGTGCAATGTGGAGATATTACTGTTTGTGCATTTACAATATTCATTGATTTTTGCCATTGAAAAACATGTTTTTCATATACCAGAAATGTTTGAAGCTACTGACTGAATGAAAGGAGCTGGCATCTCACTCTCTTTGAATCTTCTTTATCATGCTAGGATTAACAGGAAAAAGCTATAAATTTCAGAATTGCACCGTGCAATGTGGAGATATTACTGTTTGTGCATTTACAATATTCATTGATTTTTGCCATTGAAAAACATGTTTTTCATATACCAGAAATGTTTGAAGCTAATGACTGAATGAAAGGAGCTGGCATCTCACTCTCTTTGAATCTTCTTTATCATGCTAGGATTAACAGGAAAAAGCTAAAAATTTCAGAATTGCACCGTGCAATGTGGAGATATTACTGTTTGTGCATTTACAATATTCATTGATTTTTGCCATTGAAAAACATGTTTTTCATATACCAGAAATGTTTGAAGCTAATGACTGAATGAAAGGAGCTGGCATCTCACTCTCTTTGAATCTTCTTTATCATGCTAGGATTAACAGGAAAAAGCTAAAAATTTCAGAATTGCACTGTGCAATGTGGAGATATTACTGTTTGTGCATTTACAATATTCATTGATTTTTGCCATTGAAAAACATGTTTTTCATATACCAGAAATGTTTGAAGCTACTGACTGAATGAAAGGAGCTGGCATCTCACTCTCTTTGAATCTTCTTTATCATGCTAGGATTAACAGGAAAAAGCTAAAAATTTCAGAATTGCACCGTGCAATGTGGAGATATTACTGTTTGTGCATTTACAATATTCATTGATTTTTGCCATTGAAAAACATGTTTTTCATATACCAGAAATGTTTGAAGCTACTGACTGAATGAAAGGAGCTGGCATCTCACTCTCTTTGAATCTTCTTTATCATGCTAGGATTAACAGGAAAAAGCTAAAAATTTCAGAATTGCACCGTGCAATGTGGAGATATTACTGTTTGTGCATTTACAATATTCATTGATTTTTGCCATTGAAAAACATGTTTTTCATATACCAGAAATGTTTGAAGCTACTGACTGAATGAAAGGAGCTGGCATCTCACTCTCTTTGAATCTTCTTTATCATGCTAGGATTAACAGGAAAAAGCTAAAAATTTCAGAATTGCACCGTGCAATGTGGAGATATTACTGTTTGTGCATTTACAATATTCATTGATTTTTGCCATTGAAAAACATGTTTTTCATATACCAGAAATGTTTGAAGCTACTGACTGAATGAAAGGAGCTGGCATCTCACTCTCTTTGAATCTTCTTTATCATGCTAGGATTAGCAGGAAAAAGCAAAAAATTTCAGAATTGCACCTTGCAATGTGGAGATATTACTGTTTGTGCATTTACAATATTCATTGATTTTTGCCATTGAAAAACATGTTTTTCATATACCAGAAATGTTTGAAGCTACTGACTGAATGAAAGGAGCTGGCATCTCACTCTCTATGAATCTTCTTTATCATGCTAGGATTAACAGGAAAAAGCAAAAAATTTCAGAATTGCACCTTGCAATGTGGAGATATTACTGTTTGTGCATTTACAATATTCATTGATTTTTGCCATTGAAAAACATGTTTTTCATATACCAGAAATGTTTGAAGCTAATGACTGAATGAAAGGAGCTGGCATCTCACTCTCTTTGAATCTTCTTTATCATGCTAGGATTAACAGGAAAAAGCTAAAAATTTCAGAATTGCACCGTGCAATGTGGAGATATTACTGTTTGTGCATTTACAATATTCATTGATTTTTGCCATTGAAAAACATGTTTTTCATATACCAGAAATGTTTGAAGCTAATGACTGAATGAAAGGAGCTGGCATCTCACTCTCTTTGAATCTTCTTTATCATGCTAGGATTAACAGGAAAAAGCAAAAAATTTCAGAATTGCACCTTGCAATGTGGAGATATTACTGTTTGTGCATTTACAATATTCATTGATTTTTGCCATTGAAAAACATGTTTTTCATATACCAGAAATGTTTGAAGCTACTGACTGAATGAAAGGAGCTGGCATCTCACTCTCTTTGAATCTTTATCATGCTAGGATTAACAGGAAAAAGCTAAAAATTTCAGAATTGCACCGTGCAATGTGGAGATATTACTGTTTGTGCATTTACAATATTCATTGATTTTTGCCATTGAAAAACATGTTTTTCATATACCAGAAATGTTTGAAGCTACTGACTGAATGAAAGGAGCTGGCATCTCACTCTCTTTGAATCTTCTTTATCATGCTAGGATTAACAGGAAAAAGCTAAAAATTTCAGAATTGCACCGTGCAATGTGGAGATATTACTGTTTGTGCATTTACAATATTCATTGATTTTTGCCATTGAAAAACATGTTTTTCATATACCAGAAATGTTTGAAGCTAATGACTGAATGAAAGGAGCTGGCATCTCACTCTCTTTGAATCTTCTTTATCATGCTAGGATTAACAGGAAAAAGCTAAAAATTTCAGAATTGCACCGTGCAATGTGGAGATATTACTGTTTGTGCATTTACAATATTCATTGATTTTTGCCATTGAAAAACATGTTTTTCATATACCAGAAATGTTTGAAGCTAATGACTGAATGAAAGGAGCTGGCATCTCACTCTCTTTGAATCTTCTTTATCATGCTAGGATTAACAGGAAAAAGCTAAAAATTTCAGAATTGCACTGTGCAATGTGGAGATATTACTGTTTGTGCATTTACAATATTCATTGATTTTTGCCATTGAAAAACATGTTTTTCATATACCAGAAATGTTTGAAGCTACTGACTGAATGAAAGGAGCTGGCATCTCACTCTCTTTGAATCTTCTTTATCATGCTAGGATTAACAGGAAAAAGCTAAAAATTTCAGAATTGCACCGTGCAATGTGGAGATATTACTGTTTGTGCATTTACAATATTCATTGATTTTTGCCATTGAAAAACATGTTTTTCATATACCAGAAATGTTTGAAGCTACTGACTGAATGAAAGGAGCTGGCATCTCACTCTCTTTGAATCTTCTTTATCATGCTAGGATTAACAGGAAAAAGCTAAAAATTTCAGAATTGCACCGTGCAATGTGGAGATATTACTGTTTGTGCATTTACAATATTCATTGATTTTTGCCATTGAAAAACATGTTTTTCATATACCAGAAATGTTTGAAGCTACTGACTGAATGAAAGGAGCTGGCATCTCACTCTCTTTGAATCTTCTTTATCATGCTAGGATTAACAGGAAAAAGCTAAAAATTTCAGAATTGCACCGTGCAATGTGGAGATATTACTGTTTGTGCATTTACAATATTCATTGATTTTTGCCATTGAAAAACATGTTTTACCAGAAATGTTTGAAGCTACTGACTGAATGAAAGGAGCTGGCATCTCACTCTCTTTGAATCTTCTTTATCATGCTAGGATTAGCAGGAAAAAGCAAAAAATTTCAGAATTGCACCTTGCAATGTGGAGATATTACTGTTTGTGCATTTACAATATTCATTGATTTTTGCCATTGAAAAACATGTTTTTCATATACCAGAAATGTTTGAAGCTACTGACTGAATGAAAGGAGCTGGCATCTCACTCTCTTTGAATCTTCTTTATCATGCTAGGATTAACAGGAAAAAGCAAAAAATTTCAGAATTGCACCTTGCAATGTGGAGATATTACTGTTTGTGCATTTACAATATTCATTGATTTTTGCCATTGAAAAACATGTTTTTCATATACCAGAAATGTTTGAAGCTACTGACTGAATGAAAGGAGCTGGCATCTCACTCTCTTTGAATCTTCTTTATCATGCTAGGATTAACAGGAAAAAGCTAAAAATTTCAG
The DNA here is from genome assembly GCF_046119375.1 of Phyllobates terribilis. Classification (NCBI taxonomy): domain Eukaryota; kingdom Metazoa; phylum Chordata; class Amphibia; order Anura; family Dendrobatidae; genus Phyllobates; species Phyllobates terribilis. The sequence goes on from NW_027364527.1 coordinate 20,703, forward strand.
AATTGCACCGTGCAATGTGGAGATATTACTGTTTGTGCATTTACAATATTCATTGATTTTTGCCATTGAAAAACATGTTTTTCATATACCAGAAATGTTTGAAGCTACTGACTGAATGAAAGGAGCTGGCATCTCACTCTCTTTGAATCTTCTTTATCATGCTAGGATTAGCAGGAAAAAGCAAAAAATTTCAGAATTGCACCTTGCAATGTGGAGATATTACTGTTTGTGCATTTACAATATTCATTGATTTTTGCCATTGAAAAACATGTTTTTCATATACCAGAAATGTTTGAAGCTACTGACTGAATGAAAGGAGCTGGCATCCCACTCTCTTTGAATCTTCTTTATCATGCTAGGATTAACAGGAAAAAGCTAAAAATTTCAGAATTGCACCGTGCAATGTGGAGATATTACTGTTTGTGCATTTACAATATTCATTGATTTTTGCCATTGAAAAACATGTTTTTCATATACCAGAAATGTTTGAAGCTACTGACTGAATGAAAGGAGCTGGCATCTCACTCTCTTTGAATCTTCTTTATCATGCTAGGATTAACAGGAAAAAGCTAAAAATTTCAGAATTGCACCGTGCAATGTGGAGATATTACTGTTTGTGCATTTACAATATTCATTGATTTTTGCCATTGAAAAACATGTTTTTCATATACCAGAAATGTTTGAAGCTACTGACTGAATGAAAGGAGCTGGCATCTCACTCTCTTTGAATCTTCTTTATCATGCTAGGATTAACAGGAAAAAGCTAAAAATTTCAGAATTGCACCGTGCAATGTGGAGATATTACTGTTTGTGCATTTACAATATTCATTGATTTTTGCCATTGAAAAACATGTTTTTCATATACCAGAAATGTTTGAAGCTAATGACTGAATGAAAGGAGCTGGCATCTCACTCTCTTTGAATCTTCTTTATCATGCTAGGATTAACAGGAAAAAGCTAAAAATTTCAGAATTGCACCGTGCAATGTGGAGATATTACTTTTTGTGCATTTACAATATTCATTGATTTTTGCCATTGAAAAACATGTTTTTCATATACTAGAAATGTTTGAAGCTACTGACTGAATGAAAGGAGCTGGCATCTCACTCTCTTTGAATCTTCTTTATCATGCTAGGATTAACAGGACAAAGCTAAAAATTTCAGAATTGCACCGTGCAATGTGGAGATATTACTGTTTGTGCATTTACAATATTCATTGATTTTTGCCATTGAAAAACATGTTTTTCATATACCAGAAATGTTTGAAGCTACTGACTGAATGAAAGGAGCTGGCATTTCACTCTCTTTGAATCTTCTTTATCATGCTAGGATTAGCAGGAAAAAGCAAAAAATTTCAGAATTGCACCTTGCAATGTGGAGATATTACTGTTTGTGCATTTACAATATTCATTGATTTTTGCCATTGTTACTGTTTGTGCATTTACAATATTCATTGATTTTTGCCATTGAAAAACATCATGTTATTCATATACCAGAAATGTTTGAAGCTACTGACTGAATGAAAGGAGCTGGCATCTCACTCTCTTTGAATCTTCTTTATCATGCTAAGAGGAGCAGGAAAAAGCAAAAAATTTCAGAATTGCACCTTGCAATGTGGAGATATTACTGTTTGTGCATTTACAATATTCATTGATTTTTGCCATTGAAAAACATGTTTTTCATATACCAGAAATGTTTGAAGCTACTGACTGAATGAAAGGAGCTGGCATCTCACTCTCTTTGAATCTTCTTTATCATGCTAGGATTAACAGGAAAAAGCAAAAAATTTCAGAATTGCACCTTGCAATGTGGAGATATTACTGTTTGTGCATTTACAATATTCATTGATTTTTGCCATTGAAAAACATGTTTTTCATATACCAGAAATGTTTGAAGCTACTGACTGAATGAAAGGAGCTGGCATCTCACTCTCTTTGAATCTTTATCATGCTAGGATTAACAGGAAAAAGCTAAAAATTTCAGAATTGCACCGTGCAATGTGGAGATATTACTGTTTGTGCATTTACAATATTCATTGATTTTTGCCATTGAAAAACATGTTTTTCATATACCAGAAATGTTTGAAGCTACTGACTGAATGAAAGGAGCTGGCATCTAACTCTCTTTGAATCTTCTTTATCATGCTAGGATTAACAGGAAAAAGCTAAAAATTTCAGAATTGCACCGTGCAATGTGGAGATATTACTGTTTGTGCATTTACAATATTCATTGATTTTTGCCATTGAAAAACATGTTTTTCATATACCAGAAATGTTTGAAGCTAATGACTGAATGAAAGGAGCTGGCATCTCACTCTCTTTGAATCTTCTTTATCATGCTAGGATTAACAGGAAAAAGCTAAAAATTTCAGAATTGCACCGTGCAATGTGGAGATATTACTGTTTGTGCATTTACAATATTCATTGATTTTTGCCATTGAAAAACATGTTTTTCATATACCAGAAATGTTTGAAGCTAATGACTGAATGAAAGGAGCTGGCATCTCACTCTCTTTGAATCTTCTTTATCATGCTAGGATTAACAGGAAAAAGCTAAAAATTTCAGAATTGCACCGTGCAATGTGGAGATATTACTGTTTGTGCATTTACAATATTCATTGATTTTTGCCATTGAAAAACATGTTTTTCATATACCAGAAATGTTTGAAGCTACTGACTGAATGAAAGGAGCTGGCATCTCACTCTCTTTGAATCTTCTTTATCATGCTAGGATTAACAGGAAAAAGCAAAAAATTTCAGAATTGCACCTTGCAATGTGGAGATATTACTGTTTGTGCATTTACAATATTCATTGATTTTTGCCATTGAAAAACATGTTTTTCATATACCAGAAATGTTTGAAGCTACTGACTGAATGAAAGGAGCTGGCATCTCACTCTCTTTGAATCTTTATCATGCTAGGATTAACAGGAAAAAGCTAAAAATTTCAGAATTGCACCGTGCAATGTGGAGATATTACTGTTTGTGCATTTACAATATTCATTGATTTTTGCCATTGAAAAACATGTTTTTCATATACCAGAAATGTTTGAAGCTACTGACTGAATGAAAGGAGCTGGCATCTCACTCTCTTTGAATCTTCTTTATCATGCTAGGATTAACAGGAAAAAGCTATAAATTTCAGAATTGCACCGTGCAATGTGGAGATATTACTGTTTGTGCATTTACAATATTCATTGATTTTTGCCATTGAAAAACATGTTTTTCATATACCAGAAATGTTTGAAGCTAATGACTGAATGAAAGGAGCTGGCATCTCACTCTCTTTGAATCTTCTTTATCATGCTAGGATTAACAGGAAAAAGCTAAAAATTTCAGAATTGCACCGTGCAATGTGGAGATATTACTGTTTGTGCATTTACAATATTCATTGATTTTTGCCATTGAAAAACATGTTTTTCATATACCAGAAATGTTTGAAGCTAATCACTGAATGAAAGGAGCTGGCTTCTCACTCTCTTTGAATCTTCTTTATCATGCTAGGATTAACAGGAAAAAGCTAAAAATTTCAGAATTGCACTGTGCAATGTGGAGATATTACTGTTTGTGCATTTACAATATTCATTGATTTTTGCCATTGAAAAACATGTTTTTCATATACCAGAAATGTTTGAAGCTACTGACTGAATGAAAGGAGCTGGCATCTCACTCTCTTTGAATCTTCTTTATCATGCTAGGATTAACAGGAAAAAGCTAAAAATTTCAGAATTGCACCGTGCAATGTGGAGATATTACTGTTTGTGCATTTACAATATTCATTGATTTTTGCCATTGAAAAACATGTTTTTCATATACCAGAAATGTTTGAAGCTACTGACTGAATGAAAGGAGCTGGCATCTCACTCTCTTTGAATCTTCTTTATCATGCTAGGATTAACAGGAAAAAGCTAAAAATTTCAGAATTGCACCGTGCAATGTGGAGATATTACTGTTTGTGCATTTACAATATTCATTGATTTTTGCCACTGAAAAACATGTTTTTCATATACCAGAAATGTTTGAAGCTACTGACTGAATGAAAGGAGCTGGCATCTCACTCTCTTTGAATCTTCTTTATCATGCTAGGATTAACAGGAAAAAGCTAAAAATTTCAGAATTGCACCGTGCAATGTGGAGATATTACTGTTTGTGCATTTACAATATTCATTGATTTTTGCCATTGAAAAACATGTTTTTCATATACCAGAAATGTTTGAAGCTACTGACTGAATGAAAGGAGCTGGCATCTCACTCTCTTTGAATCTTCTTTATCATGCTAGGATTAGCAGGAAAAAGCAAAAAATTTCAGAATTGCACCTTGCAATGTGGAGATATTACTGTTTGTGCATTTACAATATTCATTGATTTTTGCCATTGAAAAACATGTTTTTCATATACCAGAAATGTTTGAAGCTACTGACTGAATGAAAGGAGCTGGCATCTCACTCTCTTTGAATCTTCTTTATCATGCTAGGATTAACAGGAAAAAGCAAAAAATTTCAGAATTGCACCTTGCAATGTGGAGATATTACTGTTTGTGCATTTACAATATTCATTGATTTTTGCCATTGAAAAACATGTTTTTCATATACCAGAAATGTTTGAAGCTAATGACTGAATGAAAGGAGCTGGCATCTCACTCTCTTTGAATCTTCTTTATCATGCTAGGATTAACAGGAAAAAGCTAAAAATTTCAGAATTGCACCGTGCAATGTGGAGATATTACTGTTTGTGCATTTACAATATTCATTGATTTTTGCCATTGAAAAACATGTTTTTCATATACCAGAAATGTTTGAAGCTAATGACTGAATGAAAGGAGCTGGCATCTCACTCTCTTTGAATCTTCTTTATCATGCTAGGATTAACAGGAAAAAGCTAAAAATTTCAGAATTGCACCGTGCAATATGGAGATATTACTGTTTGTGCATTTACAATATTCATTGATTTTTGCCATTGAAAAACATGTTTTTCATATACCAGAAATGTTTGAAGCTACTGACTGAATGAAAGGAGCTGGCATCTCACTCTCTTTGAATCTTCTTTATCATGCTAGGATTAACAGGAAAAAGCAAAAAATTTCAGAATTGCACCTTGCAATGTGGAGATATTACTGTTTGTGCATTTACAATATTCATTGATTTTTGCCATTGAAAAACATGTTTTTCATATACCAGAAATGTTTGAAGCTACTGACTGAATGAAAGGAGCTGGCATCTCACTCTCTTTGAATCTTTATCATGCTAGGATTAACAGGAAAAAGCTAAAAATTTCAGAATTGCACCGTGCAATGTGGAGATATTACTGTTTGTGCATTTACAATATTCATTGATTTTTGCCATTGAAAAACATGTTTTTCATATACCAGAAATGTTTGAAGCTACTGACTGAATGAAAGGAGCTGGCATCTCACTCTCTTTGAATCTTCTTTATCATGCTAGGATTAACAGGAAAAAGCTAAAAATTTCAGAATTGCACCGTGCAATGTGGAGATATTACTGTTTGTGCATTTACAATATTCATTGATTTTTGCCATTGAAAAACATGTTTTTCATATACCAGAAATGTTTGAAGCTAATGACTGAATGAAAGGAGCTGGCATCTCACTCTCTTTGAATCTTCTTTATCATGCTAGGATTAACAGGAAAAAGCTAAAAATTTCAGAATTGCACCGTGCAATGTGGAGATATTACTGTTTGTGCATTTACAATATTCATTGATTTTTGCCATTGAAAAACATGTTTTTCATATACCAGAAATGTTTGAAGCTAATGACTGAATGAAAGGAGCTGGCATCTCACTCTCTTTGAATCTTCTTTATCATGCTAGGATTAACAGGAAAAAGCTAAAAATTTCAGAATTGCACTGTGCAATGTGGAGATATTACTGTTTGTGCATTTACAATATTCATTGATTTTTGCCATTGAAAAACATGTTTTTCATATACCAGAAATGTTTGAAGCTACTGACTGAATGAAAGGAGCTGGCATCTCACTCTCTTTGAATCTTCTTTATCATGCTAGGATTAACAGGAAAAAGCTAAAAATTTCAGAATTGCACCATGCAATGTGGAGATATTACTGTTTGTGCATTTACAATATTCATTGATTTTTGCCATTGAAAAACATGTTTTTCATATACCAGAAATGTTTGAAGCTACTGACTGAATGAAAGGAGCTGGCATCTCACTCTCTTTGAATCTTCTTTATCATGCTAGGATTAACAGGAAAAAGCTAAAAATTTCAGAATTGCACCGTGCAATGTGGAGATATTACTGTTTGTGCATTTACAATATTCATTGATTTTTGCCATTGAAAAACATGTTTTTCATATACCAGAAATGTTTGAAGCTACTGACTGAATGAAAGGAGCTGGCATCTCACTCTCTTTGAATCTTCTTTATCATGCTAGGATTAACAGGAAAAAGCTAAAAATTTCAGAATTGCACCGTGCAATGTGGAGATATTACTGTTTGTGCATTTACAATATTCATTGATTTTTGCCATTGAAAAACATGTTTTTCATATACCAGAAATGTTTGAAGCTACTGACTGAATGAAAGGAGCTGGCATCTCACTCTCTTTGAATCTTCTTTATCATGCTAGGATTAGCAGGAAAAAGCAAAAAATTTCAGAATTGCACCTTGCAATGTGGAGATATTACTGTTTGTGCATTTACAATATTCATTGATTTTTGCCATTGAAAAACATGTTTTTCATATACCAGAAATGTTTGAAGCTACTGACTGAATGAAAGGAGCTGGCATCTCACTCTCTTTGAATCTTCTTTATCATGCTAGGATTAACAGGAAAAAGCAAAAAATTTCAGAATTGCACCTTGCAATGTGGAGATATTACTGTTTGTGCATTTACAATATTCATTGATTTTTGCCATTGAAAAACATGTTTTTCATATACCAGAAATGTTTGAAGCTACTGACTGAATGAAAGGAGCTGGCATCTCACTCTCTTTGAATCTTTATCATGCTAGGATTAACAGGAAAAAGCTAAAAATTTCAGAATTGCACCGTGCAATGTGGAGATATTACTGTTTGTGCATTTACAATATTCATTGATTTTTGCCATTGAAAAACATGTTTTTCATATACCAGAAATGTTTGAAGCTACTGACTGAATGAAAGGAGCTGGCATCTCACTCTCTTTGAATCTTCTTTATCATGCTAGGATTAACAGGAAAAAGCTAAAAATTTCAGAATTGCACCGTGCAATGTGGAGATATTACTGTTTGTGCATTTACAATATTCATTGATTTTTGCCATTGAAAAACATGTTTTTCATATACCAGAAATGTTTGAAGCTACTGACTGAATGAAAGGAGCTGGCATCTCACTCTCTTTGAATCTTCTTTATCATGCTAGGATTAGCAGGAAAAAGCAAAAAATTTCAGAATTGCACCTTGCAATGTGGAGATATTACTGTTTGTGCATTTACAATATTCATTGATTTTTGCCATTGAAAAACATGTTTTTCATATACCAGAAATGTTTGAAGCTACTGACTGAATGAAAGGAGCTGGCATCTCACTCTCTTTGAATCTTCTTTATCATGCTAGGATTAACAGGAAAAAGCAAAAAATTTCAGAATTGCACCTTGCAATGTGGAGATATTACTGTTTGTGCATTTACAATATTCATTGATTTTTGCCATTGAAAAACATGTTTTTCATATACCAGAAATGTTTGAAGCTACTGACTGAATGAAAGGAGCTGGCATCCCACTCTCTTTGAATCTTCTTTATCATGCTAGGATTAACAGGAAAAAGCTAAAAATTTCAGAATTGCACCGTGCAATGTGGAGATATTACTGTTTGTGCATTTACAATATTCATTGATTTTTGCCATTGAAAAACATGTTTTTCATATACCAGAAATGTTTGAAGCTACTGACTGAATGAAAGGAGCTGGCATCTCACTCTCTTTGAATCTTCTTTATCATGCTAGGATTAACAGGAAAAAGCTAAAAATTTCAGAATTGCACCGTGCAATGTGGAGATATTACTGTTTGTGCATTTACAATATTCATTGATTTTTGCCATTGAAAAACATGTTTTTCATATACCAGAAATGTTTGAAGCTACTGACTGAATGAAAGGAGCTGGCATCTCACTCTCTTTGAATCTTCTTTATCATGCTAGGATTAACAGGAAAAAGCTAAAAATTTCAGAATTGCACCGTGCAATGTGGAGATATTACTGTTTGTGCATTTACAATATTCATTGATTTTTGCCATTGAAAAACATGTTTTTCATATACCAGAAATGTTTGAAGCTAATGACTGAATGAAAGGAGCTGGCATCTCACTCTCTTTGAATCTTCTTTATCATGCTAGGATTAACAGGAAAAAGCTAAAAATTTCAGAATTGCACCGTGCAATGTGGAGATATTACTGTTTGTGCATTTACAATATTCATTGATTTTTGCCATTGAAAAACATGTTTTTCATATACTAGAAATGTTTGAAGCTACTGACTGAATGAAAGGAGCTGGCATCTCACTCTCTTTGAATCTTCTTTATCATGCTAGGATTAACAGGACAAAGCTAAAAATTTCAGAATTGCACCGTGCAATGTGGAGATATTACTGTTTGTGCATTTACAATATTCATTGATTTTTGCCATTGAAAAACATGTTTTTCATATACCAGAAATGTTTGAAGCTACTGACTGAATGAAAGGAGCTGGCATTTCACTCTCTTTGAATCTTCTTTATCATGCTAGGATTAGCAGGAAAAAGCAAAAAATTTCAGAATTGCACCTTGCAATGTGGAGATATTACTGTTTGTGCATTTACAATATTCATTGATTTTTGCCATTGTTACTGTTTGTGCATTTACAATATTCATTGATTTTTGCCATTGAAAAACATCATGTTATTCATATACCAGAAATGTTTGAAGCTACTGACTGAATGAAAGGAGCTGGCATCTCACTCTCTTTGAATCTTCTTTATCATGCTAAGAGGAGCAGGAAAAAGCAAAAAATTTCAGAATTGCACCTTGCAATGTGGAGAAATTACTGTTTGTGCATTTACAATATTCATTGATTTTTACCATTGAAAAACGTCCAGAAATGATTGAAGCTACTGACTGAATGAAAGTAGCTGGCATCTCACTCTCTTTGAATCTTCTTTATCATGCTAAGAGGAGCAGGAAAAAGCAAAAAATTTCAGAATTGCACCTTGCAATCCAGAGAAATTACTGTTTGTGCATTTACAATATTCATTGATTTTTGCCATTGAAAAACATCATGTTATTCATATACCAGAAATGTTTGAAGCTACTGACTGAATGAAAGGAGCTGGCATCTCACTCTCTTTGAATCTTCTTTATCATGCTAAGAGGAGCAGGAAAAAGCAAAACATTTCAGAATTGCACCTTGCAATGTGGAGAAATTACTGTTTGTGCATTTACAATATTCATTGATTTTTACCATTGAAAAACGTCCAGAAATGATTGAAGCTACTGACTGAATGAAAGTAGCTGGCATCTCACTCTCTTTGAATCTTCTTTATCATGCTAAGAGGAGCAGGAAAAAGCAAAAAATTTCAGACTTTCACCTTGCAATGCGGAGAAATTACTGTTTGTGCATTTACAATATTCATTGATTTTTGCCATTGAAAAACATCATGTTATTCATATACCAGAAATGTTTGAAGCTACTGACTGAATGAAAGGAGCTGGCATCTCACTCTCTTTGAATCTTCTTTATCATGCTAAGAGGAGCAGGAAAAAGCAAAAAATTTCAGAATTGCACCTTGCAATGCGGAGAAATTACTGTTTGTGCATTTACAATATTCATTGATTTTTGCCATTGAAAAACGTCCAGAAATGATTGAAGCTACTGACTGAATGAAAGGAGCTGGCATCTCACTCTCTTTGAATCTTGTTTATCATGCTAAGAGGAGCAGGAAAAAGCAAAAAATTTCAGAATTGCACCTTGCAATGCGGAGAAATTACTGTTTGTGCATTTACAATATTCATTGATTTTTGCCATTGAAAAACGTCCAGAAATGATTGAAGCTACTGACTGAATGAAAGGAGCTGGCATCTCACTCTCTTTGAATCTTCTTTATCATGCTAAGAGGAGCAGGAAAAAGCAAAAAATTTCAGAATTGCACCTTGCAATGCGGAGAAATTACTGTTTGTGCATTTACAATATTCATTGATTTTTGCCATTGAAAAACATCATGTTATTCATATACCAGAAATGATTGAAGCTACTGACTGAATGAAAGGAGCTGGCATCTCACTCTCTTTGAATCTTCTTTATCATGCTAAGAGGAGCAGGAAAAAGCAAAAAATTTCAGAATTGCACCTTGCAATGCGGAGAAATTACTGTTTGTGCATTTACAATATTCATTGATTTTTGCCATTGAAAAACGTCCAGAAATGTTTGAAGCTACTGACTGAATGAAAGGAGCTGGCATCTCACTCTCTTTGAATCTTCTTTATCATGCTAGGATTAGCAGGAAAAAGCAAAAAATTTCAGAATTGCACCTTGCAATGTGGAGATATTACTGTTTGTGCATTTACAATATTCATTGATTTTTGCCATTGAAAAACGTCCAGAAATGTTTGAAGCTACTGACTGAATGAAAGGAGCTGGCATCTCACTCTCTTTGAATCTTCTTTATCATGCTAGGAGTAGCAGGAAAAAGCAAAAAATTTCAGAATTGCACCTTGCAATGTGGAGATATTACTGTTTGTGCATTTACAATATTCATTGATTTTTGCCATTGAAAAACGTCCAGAAATGTTTGAAGCTACTGACTGAATGAAAGGAGCTGGCATCTCACTCTCTTTGAATCTTCTTTATCATGCTAGGATTAGCAGGAAAAAGCAAAAAATTTCAGAATTGCACCTTGCAATGTGGAGATATTACTGTTTGTGCATTTACAATATTCATTGATTTTTGCCATTGAAAAACATCATGTTATTCATATACCAGAAATGTTTGAAGCTACTGACTGAATGAAAGGAGCTGACATCTCACTCTCTTTGAATCTTCTTTATCATGCTAGGATTAGCAGGAAAAAGCAAAAAATTTCAGAATTGCACCTTGCAATGTGGAGATATTACTGTTTGTGCATTTACAATATTCATTGATTTTTGCCATTGAAAAACGTCCAGAAATGTTTGAAGCTACTGACTGAATGAAAGGAGCTGGCATCTCACTCTATTTGAATCTTCTTTATCATCCTAGGATTAGCAGGAAAAAGCAAAAAATTTCAGCATTGCACCTTGCAATGTGGAGATATTACTGTTTGTGCATTTACAATATTCATTGATTTTTGCCATTGAAAAACATCCAGAAATGTTTATACCAGAAATGTTTGAAGCTACTGACTGAATGAAAGGAGCTGGCATCTCACTCTCTTTGAATCTTCTTTATCATGCTAAGAGGAGCAGGAAAAAGCAAAAAATTTCAGAATTGCACTTTGCAATGCGGAGAAATTACTGTTTGTGCATTTACAATATTCATTGATTTTTGCCATTGAAAAACGTCCAGAAATGACTGAAGCTACTGACTGAATGAAAGGAGCTGGCATCTCACTCTCTTTGAATCTTCTTTATCATGCTAAGAGGAGCAGGAAAAAGCAAAAAATTTCAGAATTGCATCTTGCAATGCGGAGAAATTACTGTTTGTGCATTTACAATATTCATTGATTTTTGCCATTGAAAAACGTCCAGAAATGATTGAAGCTACTGACTGAATGAAAGGAGCTGGCATCTCACTCTCTTTGAATCTTCTTTATCATGCTAAGAGGAGCAGGAAAAAGCAAAAAATTTCAGAATTGCACCTTGCAATGCGGAGAAATTACTGTTTGTGCATTTACAATATTCATTGATTTTTGCCATTGAAAAACATCATGTTATTCATATACCAGAAATGATTGAAGCTACTGACTGAATGAAAGGAGCTGGCATCTCACTCTCTTTGAATCTTCTTTATCATGCTAAGAGGAGCAGGAAAAAGCAAAAAATTTCAGAATTGCACCTTGCAATGCGGAGAAATTACTGTTTGTGCATTTACAATATTCATTGATTTTTGCCATTGAAAAACATCCAGAAATGATTGAAGCTACTGACTGAATGAAAGGAGCTGGCATCTCACTCTCTTTGAATCTTCTTTATCATGCTAAGAGGAGCAGGAAAAAGCAAAAAATTTCAGAATTGCACCTTGCAATGCGGAGAAATTACTGTTTGTGCATTTACAATATTCATTGATTTTTGCCATTGAAAAACGTCCAGAAATGATTGAAGCTACTGACTGAATGAAAGGAGCTGGCATCTCACTCTCTTTGAATCTTCTTTATCATGCTAGGATTAGCAGGAAAAAGCAAAAAATTTCAGAATTGCACCTTGCAATGTGGAGATATTACTGTTTGTGCATTTACAATATTCATTGAATTTTGCCATTGAAAAACGTCCAGAAATGTTTGAAGCTACTGACTGAATGAAAGGAGCTGGCATCTCACTCTATTTGAATCTTCTTTATCATGCTAGGATTAGCAGGAAAAAGCAAAAAATTTCAGAATTGCACCTTGCAATGTGGAGATATTACTGTTTGTGCATTTACAATATTCATTGATTTTTGCCATTGAAAAACATCATGTTATTCATATACCAGAAATGTTTGAAGCTACTGACTGAATGAAAGGAGCTGACATCTCACTCTCTTTGAATCTTCTTTATCATGCTAGGATTAGCAGGAAAAAGCAAAAAATTTCAGAATTGCACCTTGCAATGTGGAGATATTACTGTTTGTGCATTTACAATATTCATTGATTTTTGCCAATGAAAAACGTCCAGAAATGTTTGAAGCTACTGACTGAATGAAAGGAGCTGGCATCTCACTCTATTTGAATCTTCTTTATCATGCTAGGATTAGCAGGAAAAAGCAAAAAATTTCAGCATTGCACCTTGCAATGTGGAGATATTACTGTTTGTGCATTTACAATATTCATTGATTTTTGCCATTGAAAAACGTCCAGAAATGTTTATACCAGAAATGTTTGAAGCTACTGACTGAAAGAAAGGAGCTGGCATCTCACTCTGTTTGAATCTTCTTTATCATGCTAAGAGGAGCAGGAAAAAGCAAAAAATTTCAGAATTGCACCTTGCAATGCGGAGAAATTACTGTTTGTGCATTTACAATATTCATTGATTTTTGCCATTGAAAAACGTCCAGAAATGACTGAAGCTACTGACTGAATGAAAGGAGCTGGCATCTCACTCTCTTTGAATCTTCTTTATCATGCTAAGAGGAGCAGGAAAAACCAAAAAATTTCAGAATTGCATCTTGCAATGCGGAGAAATTACTGTTTGTGCATTTACAATATTCATTGATTTTTGCCATTGAAAAACGTACAGAAATGATTGAAGCTACTGACTGAATGAAAGGAGCTGGCATCTCACTCTCTTTGAATCTTCTTTATCATGCTAAGAGGAGCAGGAAAAAGCAAAAAATTTCAGAATTGCACCTTGCAATGCGGAGAAATTACTGTTTGTGCATTTACAATATTCATTGATTTTTGCCATTGAAAAACATCATGTTATTCATATACCAGAAATGATTGAAGCTACTGACTGAATGAAAGGAGCTGGCATCTCACTCTCTTTGAATCTTCTTTATCATGCTAAGAGGAGCAGGAAAAAGCAAAAAATTTCAGAATTGCACCTTGCAATGCGGAGAAATTACTGTTTGTGCATTTACAATATTCATTGATTTTTGCCATTGAAAAACGTCCAGAAATGATTGAAGCTACTGACTGAATGAAAGGAGCTGGCATCTCACTCTCTTTGAATCTTCTTTATCATGCTAAGAGGAGCAGGAAAAAGCAAAAAATTTCAGAATTGCACCTTGCAATGCGGAGAAATTACTGTTTGTGCATTTACAATATTCATTGATTTTTGCCATTGAAAAACGTCCAGAAATGATTGAAGCTACTGACTGAATGAAAGGAGCTGGCATCTCACTCTCTTTGAATCTTCTTTATCATGCTAGGATTAGCAGGAAAAAGCAAAAAATTTCAGAATTGCACCTGGCAATGTGGAGATATTACTGTTTGTGCATTTACAATATTCATTGAATTTTGCCATTGAAAAACGTCCAGAAATGTTTGAAGCTACTGACTGAATGAAAGGAGCTGGCATCTCACTCTATTTGAATCTTCTTTATCATGCTAGGATTAGCAGGAAAAAGCAAAAAATTTCAGAATTGCACCTTGCAATGTGGAGATATTACTGTTTGTGCATTTACAATATTCATTGATTTTTGCCATTGAAAAACGTCCAGAAATGTTTATACCAGAAATGTTTGAAGCTACTGACTGAATGAAAGGAGCTGGCATCTCACTCTCTTTGAATCTTCTTTATCATGCTAAGAGGAGCAGGAAAAAGCAAAAAATTTCAGAATTGCACCTTGCAATGCGGAGAAATTACTGTTTGTGCATTTACAATATTCATTGATTTTTGCCATTGAAAAACGTCCAGAAATGACTGAAGCTACTGACTGAATGAAAGGAGCTGGCATCTCACTCTCTTTGAATCTTCTTTATCATGCTAAGAGGAGCAGGAAAAAGCAAAAAATTTCAGAATTGCACCTTGCAATGCGGAGAAATTACAGTTTGTGCATTTACAATATTCATTGATTTTTGCCATTGAAAAACGTCCGGAAATGATTGAAGCTACTGACTGAATGAAAGGAGCTGGCATCTCACTCTCTTTGAATCTTCTTTATCATGCTAAGAGGAGCAGGAAAAAGCAAAAAATTTCAGAATTGCACCTTGCAATGCGGAGAAATTACTGTTTGTGCATTTACAATATTCATTGATTTTTGCCATTGAAAAACATCATGTTATTCATATACCAGAAATGATTGAAGCTACTGACTGAATGAAAGGAGCTGGCATCTCACTCTCTTTGAATCTTCTTTATCATGCTAAGAGGAGCAGGAAAAAGCAAAAAATTTCAGAATTGCACCTTGCAATGCGGAGAAATTACTGTTTGTGCATTTACAATATTCATTGATTTTTGCCATTGAAAAACATCATGTTATTCATATACCAGAAATGATTGAAGCTACTGACTGAATGAAAGGAGCTGGCATCTCACTCTCTTTGAATCTTCTTTATCATGCTAAGAGGAGCAGGAAAAAGCAAAAAAATTTCAGAATTGCACCTTGCAATGCGGAGAAATTACTGTTTGTGCATTTACAATATTCATTGATTTTTGCCATTGAAAAACGTCCAGAAATGATTGAAGCTACTGACTGAATGAAAGGAGCTGGCATCTCACTCTCTTTGAATCTTCTTTATCATGCTAAGAGGAGCAGGAAAAAGCAAAAAATTTCAGAATTGCATCTTGCAATGCGGAGAAATTACTGTTTGTGCATTTACAATATTCATTGATTTTTACCATTGAAAAACGTCCAGAAATGATTGAAGCTACTGACTGAATGAAAGTAGCTGGCATCTCACTCTCTTTGAATCTTCTTTATCATGCTAAGAGGAGCAGGAAAAAGCAAAAAATTTCAGACTTGCACCTTGCAATGCGGAGAAATTACTGTTTGTGCATTTACAATATTCATTGATTTTTGCCATTGAAAAACATCATGTTATTCATATACCAGAAATGTTTGAAGCTACTGACTGAATGAAAGGAGCTGGCATCTCACTCTCTTTGAATCTTCTTTATCATGCTAAGAGGAGCAGGAAAAAGCAAAAAATTTCAGAATTGCACCTTGCAATGCGGAGAAATTACTGTTTGTGCATTTACAATATTCATTGATTTTTGCCATTGAAAAACATCATGTTATTCATATACCAGAAATGATTGAAGCTACTGACTGAATGAAAGGAGCTGGCATCTCACTCTCTTTGAATCTTCTTTATCATGCTAAGAGGAGCAGGAAAAAGCAAAAAATTTCAGAATTGCACCTTGCAATGCGGAGAAATTACTGTTTGTGCATTTACAATATTCATTGATTTTTGCCATTGAAAAACGTCCAGAAATGATTGAAGCTACTGACTGAATGAAAGGAGCTGGCATCTCACTCTCTTTGAATCTTCTTTATCATGCTAAGAGGAGCAGGAAAAAGCAAAAAATTTCAGAATTGCATCTTGCAATGCGGAGAAATTACTGTTTGTGCATTTACAATATTCATTGATTTTTACCATTGAAAAACGTCCAGAAATGATTGAAGCTACTGACTGAATGAAAGTAGCTGGCATCTCACTCTCTTTGAATCTTCTTTATCATGCTAAGAGGAGCAGGAAAAAGCAAAAAATTTCAGACTTGCACCTTGCAATGCGGAGAAATTACTGTTTGTGCATTTACAATATTCATTGATTTTTGCCATTGAAAAACATCATGTTATTCATATACCAGAAATGTTTGAAGCTACTGACTGAATGAAAGGAGCTGGCATCTCACTCTCTTTGAATCTTCTTTATCATGCTAAGAGGAGCAGGAAAAAGCAAAAAATTTCAGAATTGCACCTTGCAATGCGGAGAAATTACTGTTTGTGCATTTACAATATTCATTGATTTTTGCCATTGAAAAACATCATGTTATTCATATACCAGAAATGATTGAAGCTACTGACTGAATGAAAGGAGCTGGCATCTCACTCTCTTTGAATCTTCTTTATCATGCTAAGAGGAGCAGGAAAAAGTAAAACATTTCAGAATTGCACCTTGCAATGCGGAGAAATTACTGTTTGTGCATTTATAATATTCAATGATTTTTGCCATTGAAAAACGTCCAGAAATGATTGAAGCTACTGACTGAACGAAAGGAGCTGGCATCTCACTCTCTTTGAATCTTCTTTATCATGCTAAGAGGAGCAGGAAAAAGCAAAAAATTTCAGAATTGCACCTTGCAATGCGGAGAAATTACTGTTTGTGCATTTACAATATTCATTGATTTTTGCCATTGAAAAACATCCAGAAATGATTGAAGCTACTGACTGAATGAAAGGAGCTGGCATCTCACTCTCTTTGAATCTTCTTTATCATGCTAAGAGGAGCAGGAAAAAGCAAAAAATTTCAGAATTGCACCTTGCAATGCGGAGAAGTTACTGTTTGTGCATTTACAATATTCATTGATTTTTGCCATTGAAAAACATCATGTTATTCATATACCAGAAATGTTTGAAGCTACTGACTGAATGAAAGGAGCTGACATCTCACTCTCTTTGAATCTTCTTTATCATGCTAAGAGGAGCAGGAAAAAGCAAAAAATTTCAGAATTGCACCTTGCAATGCGGAGAAATTACTGTTTGTGCATTTACAATATTCATTGATTTTTGCCATTGAAAAACGTCCAGAAATGATTGAAGCTACTGACTGAATGAAAGGAGCTGGCATCTCACTCTCTTTGAATCTTCTTTATCATGCTAAGAGGAGCAGGAAAAAGCAAAAAATTTCAGAATTGCACCTTGCAATGCGGAGAAATTACTGTTTGTGCATTTACAATATTCATTGATTTTTGCCATTGAAAAACATGTTATTCATATACCAGAAATGTTTGAAGCTACTGACTGAATGAAAGGAGCTGGCACCTCACTCTCTTTGAATCTTCTTTATCATGCTAAGAGGAGCGGGAAAAAGCAAAAAATTTCAGAATTGCACCTTGCAATGCGGAGAAATTACTGTTTGTGCATTTACAATATTCATTGATTTTTGCCATTGAAAAACGTCCAGAAATGATTGAAGGTACTGACTGAATGAAAGGAGCTGGCATCTCACTCTCTTTGAATCTTCTTTATCATGCTAAGAGGAGCAAAAAAAAGCAAAAAATTTCAGAATTGCACCTTGCAATGCGGAGAAATTACTGTTTGTTCATTTACAATATTCATTGGTTTTTGCCATTGAAAAACATCCAGAAATGATTGAAGCTACTGACTGAATGAAAGGAGCTGGCATCTCACTCTCTTTGAATCTTCTTTATCATGCTAAGAGGAGCAGGAAAAAGCAAAAAATTTCAGAATTGCACCTTGCAATGCGGAGAAATTACTCTTTGTGCATTTACAATATTCATTGATTTTTGCCATTGAAAAACATGTTATTCATATACCAGAAATGTTTGAAGCTACTGACTGAATGAAAGGAGCTGGCACCTCACTCTCTTTGAATCTTCTTTATCATGCTAAGAGGAGCGGGAAAAAGCAAAAAATTTCAGAATTGCACCTTGCAATGCGGAGAAATTACTGTTTGTGCATTTATAATATTCAATGATTTTTGCCATTGAAAAACGTCCAGAAATGATTGAAGCTACTGACTGAACGAAAGGAGCTGGCATCTCACTCTCTTTGAATCTTCTTTATCATGCTAAGAGGAGCAGGAAAAAGCAAAAAATTTCAGAATTGCACCTTGCAATGCGGAGAAATTACTGTTTGTGCATTTACAATATTCATTGATTTTTGCCATTGAAAAACATCCAGAAATGATTGAAGCTACTGACTGAATGAAAGGAGCTGGCATCTCACTCTCTTTGAATCTTCTTTATCATGCTAAGAGGAGCAGGAAAAAGCAAAAAATTTCAGAATTGCACCTTGCAATGCGGAGAAATTACTGTTTGTGCATTTACAATATTCATTGATTTTTGCCATTGAAAAACATCATGTTATTCATATACCAGAAATGTTTGAAGCTACTGACTGAATGAAAGGAGCTGACATCTCACTCTCTTTGAATCTTCTTTATCATGCTAAGAGGAGCAGGAAAAAGCAAAAAATTTCAGAATTGCACCTTGCAATGCGGAGAAATTACTGTTTGTGCATTTACAATATTCATTGATTTTTGCCATTGAAAAACGTCCAGAAATGATTGAAGCTACTGACTGAATGAAAGGAGCTGGCATCTCACTCTCTTTGAATCTTCTTTATCATGCTAAGAGGAGCAGGAAAAAGCAAAAAATTTCAGAATTGCACCTTGCAATGCGGAGAAATTACTGTTTGTGCATTTACAATATTCATTGATTTTTGCCATTGAAAAACATGTTATTCATATACCAGAAATGTTTGAAGCTACTGACTGAATGAAAGGAGCTGGCACCTCACTCTCTTTGAATCTTCTTTATCATGCTAAGAGGAGCGGGAAAAAGCAAAAAATTTCAGAATTGCACCTTGCAATGCGGAGAAATTACTGTTTGTGCATTTACAATATTCATTGATTTTTGCCATTGAAAAACGTCCAGAAATGATTGAAGGTACTGACTGAATGAAAGGAGCTGGCATCTCACTCTCTTTGAATCTTCTTTATCATGCTAAGAGGAGCAGGAAAAAGCAAAAAATTTCAGAATTGCACCTTGCAATGCGGAGAAATTACTGTTTGTGCATTTACAATATTCATTGGTTTTTGCCATTGAAAAACGTCCAGAAATGATTGAAGCTACTGACTGAATGAAAGGAGCTGGCATCTCACTCTCTTTGAATCTTCTTTATCATGCTAAGAGGAGCAGGAAAAAGCAAAAAATTTCAGAATTGCACCTTGCAATGCGGAGAAATTACAGTTTGTGCATTTACAATATTCATTGATTTTTGCCATTGAAAAACATCCAGAAATGATTGAAGCTACTGACTGAATGAAAGGAGCTGGCATCTCACTCTCTTTGAATCTTCTTTATCATGCTAAGAGGAGCAGGAAAAAGCAAAAAATTTCAGAATTGCACCTTGCAATGCGGAGAAATTACTGTTTGTGCATTTACAATATTCATTGATTTTTGCCATTGAAAAACATCATGTTATTCATATACCAGAAATGTTTGAAGCTACTGACTGAATGAAAGGAGCTGGCATCTCACTCTCTTTGAATCTTCTTTATCATGCTAAGAGGAGCAGGAAAAAGCAAAAAATTTCAGAATTGCACCTTGCAATGTGGAGAAATTACTGTTTGTGCATTTACAATATTCATTGATTTTTACCATTGAAAAACGTCCAGAAATGATTGAAGCTACTGACTGAATGAAAGTAGCTGGCATCTCACTCTCTTTGAATCTTCTTTATCATGCTAAGAGGAGCAGGAAAAAGCAAAAAATTTCAGACTTGCACCTTGCAATGCGGAGAAATTACTGTTTGTGCATTTACAATATTCATTGATTTTTGCCATTGAAAAACATCATGTTATTCATATACCAGAAATGTTTGAAGCTACTGACTGAATGAAAGGAGCTGGCATCTCACTCTCTTTGAATCTTCTTTATCATGCTAAGAGGAGCAGGAAAAAGCAAAAAATTTCAGAATTGCACCTTGCAATGCGGAGAAATTACTGTTTGTGCATTTACAATATTCATTGATTTTTGCCATTGAAAAACATCATGTTATTCATATACCAGAAATGTTTGAAGCTACTGACTGAATGAAAGGAGCTGGCATCTCACTCTCTTTGAATCTTCTTTATCATGCTAAGAGGAGCAGGAAAAAGCAAAAAATTTCAGAATTGCACCTTGCAATGTGGAGAAATTACTGTTTGTGCATTTACAATATTCATTGATTTTTACCATTGAAAAACGTCCAGAAATGATTGAAGCTACTGACTGAATGAAAGTAGCTGGCATCTCACTCTCTTTGAATCTTCTTTATCATGCTAAGAGGAGCAGGAAAAAGCAAAAAAATTTCAGACTTGCACCTTGCAATGCGGAGAAATTACTGTTTGTGCATTTACAATATTCATTGATTTTTGCCATTGAAAAACATCATGTTATTCATATACCAGAAATGTTTGAAGCTACTGACTGAATGAAAGGAGCTGGCATCTCACTCTCTTTGAATCTTCTTTATCATGCTAAGAGGAGCAGGAAAAAGCAAAAAATTTCAGAATTGCACCTTGCAATGCGGAGAAATTACTGTTTGTGCATTTACAATATTCATTGATTTTTGCCATTGAAAAACATCCAGAAATGATTGAAGCTACTGACTGAATGAAAGGAGCTGGCATCTCACTCTCTTTGAATCTTCTTTATCATGCTAAGAGGAGCAGGAAAAAGCAAAAAATTTCAGAATTGCACCTTGCAATGCGGAGAAATTACTGTTTGTGCATTTACAATATTCATTGATTTTTGCCATTGAAAAACATCATGTTATTCATATACCAGAAATGTTTGAAGCTACTGACTGAATGAAAGGAGCTGACATCTCACTCTCTTTGAATCTTCTTTATCATGCTAAGAGGAGCAGGAAAAAGCAAAAAATTTCAGAATTGCACCTTGCAATGCGGAGAAATTACTGTTTGTGCATTTACAATATTCATTGATTTTTGCCATTGAAAAACATCCAGAAATGATTGAAGCTACTGACTGAATGAAAGGAGCTGGCATCTCACTCTCTTTGAATCTTCTTTATCATGCTAAGAGGAGCAGGAAAAAGCAAAAAATTTCAGAATTGCACCTTGCAATGCGGAGAAATTACTGTTTGTGCATTTACAATATTCATTGATTTTTGCCATTGAAAAACATCATGTTATTCATATACCAGAAATGTTTGAAGCTACTGACTGAATGAAAGGAGCTGGCATCTCACTCTCTTTGAATCTTCTTTATCATGCTAAGAGGAGCAGGAAAAAGCAAAAAATTTCAGAATTGCACCTTGCAATGCGGAGAAATTACTGTTTGTGCATTTACAATATTCATTGATTTTTGCCATTGAAAAACATCATGTTATTCATATACCAGAAATGTTTGAAGCTACTGACTGAATGAAAGGAGCTGGCATCTCACTCTCTTTGAATCTTCTTTATCATGCTAAGAGGAGCAGGAAAAAGCAAAAAATTTCAGAATTGCACCTTGCAATGCGGAGAAATTACTGTTTGTGCATTTACAATATTCATTGATTTTTGCCATTGAAAAATGTCCAGAAATGATTGAAGCTACTGACTGAATGAAAGGAGCTGGCATCTCACTCTCTTGGAATCTTCTTTATCATGCTAAGAGGAGCAGGAAAAAGCAAAAAATTTCAGAATTGCACCTTGCAATGCGGAGAAATTACTGTTTGTGCATTTACAATATTCATTGATTTTTGCCATTGAAAAACGTCCAGAAATGATTGAAGCTACTGACTGAATGAAAGTAGCTGGCATCTCACTCTCTTTGAATCTTCTTTATCATGCTAAGAGGAGCAGGAAAAATCAAAAAATTTCAGAATTGCACCTTGCAATGCGGAGAAATTACTGTTTGTGCATTTACAATATTCATTGATTTTTGCCATTGAAAAACATGTTATTCATATACCAGAAATGTTTGAAGCTACTGACTGAATGAAAGGAGCTGGCACCTCACTCTCTTTGAATCTTCTTTATCATGCTAAGAGGAGCGGGAAAAAGCAAAAAATTTCAGAATTGCACCTTGCAATGCGGAGAAATTACTGTTTGTGCATTTACAATATTCATTGATTTTTGCCATTGAAAAACGTCCAGAAATGATTGAAGGTACTGACTGAATGAAAGGAGCTGGCATCTCACTCTCTTTGAATCTTCTTTATCATGCTAAGAGGAGCAGGAAAAAGCAAAAAATTTCAGAATTGCACCTTGCAATGCGGAGAAATTACTGTTTGTGCATTTACAATATTCATTGATTTTTGCCACTGAAAAACGTCCAGAAATGATTGAAGCTACTGACTGAATGAAAGGAGCTGGCATCTCACTCTCTTTGAATCTTCTTTATCATGCTAAGAGGAGCAGGAAAAAGCAAAAAAATTCAGAATTGCACCTTGCAATGCGGAGAAATTACAGTTTGTGCATTTACAATATTCATTGATTTTTGCCATTGAAAAACATCCAGAAATGATTGAAGCTACTGACTGAATGAAAGGAGCTGGCATCTCACTCTCTTTGAATCTTCTTTATCATGCTAAGAGGAGCAGGAAAAAGCAAAAAATTTCAGAATTGCACCTTGCAATGCGGAGAAATTACTGTTTGTGCATTTACAATATTCATTGATTTTTGCCATTGAAAAACATCATGTTATTCATATACCAGAAATGTTTGAAGCTACTGACTGAATGAAAGGAGCTGGCATCTCACTCTCTTTGAATCTTCTTTATCATGCTAATAGGAGCAGGAAAAAGCAAAAAATTTCAGAATTGCACCTTGCAATGTGGAGAAATTACTGTTTGTGCATTTACAATATTCATTGATTTTTACCATTGAAAAACGTCCAGAAATGATTGAAGCTACTGACTGAATGAAAGTAGCTGGCATCTCACTCTCTTTGAATCTTCTTTATCATGCTAAGAGGAGCAGGAAAAAGCAAAAAATTTCAGACTTGCACCTTGCAATGCGGAGAAATTACTGTTTGTGCATTTACAATATTCATTGATTTTTGCCATTGAAAAACATCGTTATTCATATACCAGAAATGTTTGAAGCTACTGACTGAATGAAAGGAGCTGGCATCTCACTCTCTTTGAATCTTCTTTATCATGCTAAGAGGAGCAGGAAAAAGCAAAAAATTTCAGAATTGCACCTTGCAATGCGGAGAAATTACTGTTTGTGCATTTACAATATTCATTGATTTTTGCCATTGAAAAACATCATGTTATTCATATACCAGAAATGTTTGAAGCTACTGACTGAATGAAAGGAGCTGGCATCTCACTCTCTTTGAATCTTCTTTATCATGCTAAGAGGAGCAGGAAAAAGCAAAAAATTTCAGAATTGCACCTTGCAATGTGGAGAAATTACTGTTTGTGCATTTACAATATTCATTGATTTTTACCATTGAAAAACGTCCAGAAATGATTGAAGCTACTGACTGAATGAAAGTAGCTGGCATCTCACTCTCTTTGAATCTTCTTTATCATGCTAAGAGGAGCAGGAAAAAGCAAAAAATTTCAGACTTGCACCTTGCAATGCGGAGAAATTACTGTTTGTGCATTTACAATATTCATTGATTTTTGCCATTGAAAAACATCATGTTATTCATATACCAGAAATGTTTGAAGCTACTGACTGAATGAAAGGAGCTGGCATCTCACTCTCTTTGAATCTTCTTTATCATGCTAAGAGGAGCAGGAAAAAGCAAAAAATTTCAGAATTGCACCTTGCAATGCGGAGAAATTACTGTTTGTGCATTTACAATATTCATTGATTTTTGCCATTGAAAAACATCATGTTATTCATATACCAGAAATGTTTGAAGCTACTGACTGAATGAAAGGAGCTGGCATCTCACTCTCTTTGAATCTTCTTTATCATGCTAAGAGGAGCAGGAAAAAGCAAAAAATTTCAGAATTGCACCTTGCAATGTGGAGAAATTACTGTTTGTGCATTTACAATATTCATTGATTTTTACCATTGAAAAACGTCCAGAAATGATTGAAGCTACTGACTGAATGAAAGTAGCTGGCATCTCACTCTCTTTGAATCTTCTTTATCATGCTAAGAGGAGCAGGAAAAAGCAAAAAAATTTCAGACTTGCACCTTGCAATGCGGAGAAATTACTGTTTGTGCATTTACAATATTCATTGATTTTTGCCATTGAAAAACATCATGTTATTCATATACCAGAAATGTTTGAAGCTACTGACTGAATGAAAGGAGCTGGCATCTCACTCTCTTTGAATCTTCTTTATCATGCTAAGAGGAGCAGGAAAAAGCAAAAAATTTCAGAATTGCACCTTGCAATGCGGAGAAATTACTGTTTGTGCATTTACAATATTCATTGATTTTTGCCATTGAAAAACATCCAGAAATGATTGAAGCTACTGACTGAATGAAAGGAGCTGGCATCTCACTCTCTTTGAATCTTCTTTATCATGCTAAGAGGAGCAGGAAAAAGCAAAAAATTTCAGAATTGCACCTTGCAATGCGGAGAAATTACTGTTTGTGCATTTACAATATTCATTGATTTTTGCCATTGAAAAACATCATGTTATTCATATACCAGAAATGTTTGAAGCTACTGACTGAATGAAAGGAGCTGACATCTCACTCTCTTTGAATCTTCTTTATCATGCTAAGAGGAGCAGGAAAAAGCAAAAAATTTCAGAATTGCACCTTGCAATGCGGAGAAATTACTGTTTGTGCATTTACAATATTCATTGATTTTTGCCATTGAAAAACATCCAGAAATGATTGAAGCTACTGACTGAATGAAAGGAGCTGGCATCTCACTCTCTTTGAATCTTCTTTATCATGCTAAGAGGAGCAGGAAAAAGCAAAAAATTTCAGAATTGCACCTTGCAATGCGGAGAAATTACTGTTTGTGCATTTACAATATTCATTGATTTTTGCCATTGAAAAACATCATGTTATTCATATACCAGAAATGTTTGAAGCTACTGACTGAATGAAAGGAGCTGGCATCTCACTCTCTTTGAATCTTCTTTATCATGCTAAGAGGAGCAGGAAAAAGCAAAAAATTTCAGAATTGCACCTTGCAATGCGGAGAAATTACTGTTTGTGCATTTACAATATTCATTGATTTTTGCCATTGAAAAACATCATGTTATTCATATACCAGAAATGTTTGAAGCTACTGACTGAATGAAAGGAGCTGGCATCTCACTCTCTTTGAATCTTCTTTATCATGCTAAGAGGAGCAGGAAAAAGCAAAAAATTTCAGAATTGCACCTTGCAATGCGGAGAAATTACTGTTTGTGCATTTACAATATTCATTGATTTTTGCCATTGAAAAATGTCCAGAAATGATTGAAGCTACTGACTGAATGAAAGGAGCTGGCATCTCACTCTCTTGGAATCTTCTTTATCATGCTAAGAGGAGCAGGAAAAAGCAAAAAATTTCAGAATTGCACCTTGCAATGCGGAGAAATTACTGTTTGTGCATTTACAATATTCATTGATTTTTGCCATTGAAAAACGTCCAGAAATGATTGAAGCTACTGACTGAATGAAAGTAGCTGGCATCTCACTCTCTTTGAATCTTCTTTATCATGCTAAGAGGAGCAGGAAAAAGCAAAAAATTTCAGAATTGCACCTTGCAATGCGGAGAAATTACTGTTTGTGCATTTACAATATTCATTGATTTTTGCCATTGAAAAACGTCCAGAAATGATTGAAGGTACTGACTGAATGAAAGGAGCTGGCATCTCACTCTCTTTGAATCTTCTTTATCATGCTAAGAGGAGCAGGAAAAAGCAAAAAATTTCAGAATTGCACCTTGCAATGCGGAGAAATTACTGTTTGTGCATTTACAATATTCATTGATTTTTGCCACTGAAAAACGTCCAGAAATGATTGAAGCTACTGACTGAATGAAAGGAGCTGGCATCTCACTCTCTTTGAATCTTCTTTATCATGCTAAGAGGAGCAGGAAAAAGCAAAAAAATTCAGAATTGCACCTTGCAATGCGGAGAAATTACAGTTTGTGCATTTACAATATTCATTGATTTTTGCCATTGAAAAACATCCAGAAATGATTGAAGCTACTGACTGAATGAAAGGAGCTGGCATCTCACTCTCTTTGAATCTTCTTTATCATGCTAAGAGGAGCAGGAAAAAGCAAAAAATTTCAGAATTGCACCTTGCAATGCGGAGAAATTACTGTTTGTGCATTTACAATATTCATTGATTTTTGCCATTGAAAAACATCATGTTATTCATATACCAGAAATGTTTGAAGCTACTGACTGAATGAAAGGAGCTGGCATCTCACTCTCTTTGAATCTTCTTTATCATGCTAATAGGAGCAGGAAAAAGCAAAAAATTTCAGAATTGCACCTTGCAATGTGGAGAAATTACTGTTTGTGCATTTACAATATTCATTGATTTTTACCATTGAAAAACGTCCAGAAATGATTGAAGCTACTGACTGAATGAAAGTAGCTGGCATCTCACTCTCTTTGAATCTTCTTTATCATGCTAAGAGGAGCAGGAAAAAGCAAAAAATTTCAGACTTGCACCTTGCAATGCGGAGAAATTACTGTTTGTGCATTTACAATATTCATTGATTTTTGCCATTGAAAAACATCGTTATTCATATACCAGAAATGTTTGAAGCTACTGACTGAATGAAAGGAGCTGGCATCTCACTCTCTTTGAATCTTCTTTATCATGCTAAGAGGAGCAGGAAAAAGCAAAAAATTTCAGAATTGCACCTTGCAATGCGGAGAAATTACTGTTTGTGCATTTACAATATTCATTGATTTTTGCCATTGAAAAACATCATGTTATTCATATACCAGAAATGTTTGAAGCTACTGACTGAATGAAAGGAGCTGGCATCTCACTCTCTTTGAATCTTCTTTATCATGCTAAGAGGAGCAGGAAAAAGCAAAAAATTTCAGAATTGCACCTTGCAATGCGGAGAAATTACTCTTTGTGCTTTTACAATATTCATTGATTTTTGCCATTGAAAAACGTCCAGAAATGATTGAAGCTACTGACTGAATGAAAGGAGCTGGCATCTCACTCTCTTTGAATCTTCTTTATCATGCTAAGAGGAGCAGGAAAAATCAAAAAATTTCAGAATTGCACCTTGCAATGCGGAGAAATTACTGTTTGTGCATTTACAATATTCATTGATTTTTGCCATTGAAAAACATGTTATTCATATACCAGAAATGTTTGAAGCTACTGACTGAATGAAAGGAGCTGGCACCTCACTCTCTTTGAATCTTCTTTATCATGCTAAGAGGAGCGGGAAAAAGCAAAAAATTTCAGAATTGCACCTTGCAATGCGGAGAAATTACTGTTTGTGCATTTACAATATTCATTGATTTTTGCCATTGAAAAACGTCCAGAAATGATTGAAGCTACTGACTGAATGAAAGGAGCTGGCATCTCACTCTCTTTGAATCTTCTTTATCATGCTAAGAGGAGCAGGAAAAAGCAAAAAATTTCAGAATTGCACCTTGCAATGCGGAGAAATTACTGTTTGTGCATTTACAATATTCATTGATTTTTGCCATTGAAAAACGTCCAGAAATGATTGAAGCTACTGACTGAATGAAAGGAGCTGGCATCTCACTCTCTTTGAATCTTCTTTATCATGCTAAGAGGAGCAGGAAAAAGCAAAAAATTTCAGAATTGCACCTTGCAATGCGGAGAAATTACAGTTTGTGCATTTACAATATTCATTGATTTTTGCCATTGAAAAACATCCAGAAATGATTGAAGCTACTGACTGAATGAAAGGAGCTGGCATCTCACTCTCTTTGAATCTTCTTTATCATGCTAAGAGGAGCAGGAAAAAGCAAAAAAATTCAGAATTGCACCTTGCAATGCGGAGAAATTACTGTTTGTGCATTTACAATATTCATTGATTTTTGCCATTGAAAAACATCATGTTATTCATATACCAGAAATGTTTGAAGCTACTGACTGAATGAAAGGAGCTGGCATCTCACTCTCTTTGAATCTTCTTTATCATGCTAAGAGGAGCAGGAAAAAGCAAAAAATTTCAGAATTGCACCTTGCAATGTGGAGAAATTACTGTTTGTGCATTTACAATATTCATTGATTTTTACCATTGAAAAACGTCCAGAAATGATTGAAGCTACTGACTGAAGGAAAGTAGCTGGCATCTCACTCTCTTCGAATCTTCTTTATCATGCTAAGAGGAGCAGGAAAAAGCAAAAAATTTCAGACTTGCACCTTGCAATGCGGAGAAATTACTGTTTGTGCATTTACAATATTCATTGATTTTTGCCATTGAAAAACGTCCAGAAATGATTGAAGGTACTGACTGAATGAAAGGAGCTGGCATCTCACTCTCTTTTAATCTTCTTTATCATGCTAAGAGGAGCAGGAAAAAGCAAAAAATTTCAGAATTGCACCTTGCAATGCGGAGAAATTAGTTTGTGCATTTACAATATTCATTGATTTTTGCCACTGAAAAACGTCCAGAAATGATTGAAGCTACTGACTGAATGAAAGGAGCTGGCATCTCACTCTCTTTGAATCTTCTTTATCATGCTAAGAGGAGCAGGAAAAAGCAAAAAATTTCAGAATTGCACCTTGCAATGCGGAGAAATTACAGTTTGTGCATTTACAATATTCATTGATTTTTGCCATTGAAAAACATCCAGAAATGATTGAAGCTACTGACTGAATGAAAGGAGCTGGCATCTCACTCTCTTTGAATCTTCTTTATCATGCTAAGAGGAGCAGGAAAAAGCAAAAAATTTCAGAATTGCACCTTGCAATGCGGAGAAATTACTGTTTGTGCATTTACAATATTCATTGATTTTTGCCATTGAAAAACATCATGTTATTCATATACCAGAAATGTTTGAAGCTACTGACTGAATGAAAGGAGCTGGCATCTCACTCTCTTTGAATCTTCTTTATCATGCTAAGAGGAGCAGGAAAAAGCAAAAAATTTCAGAATTGCACCTTGCAATGTGGAGAAATTACTGTTTGTGCATTTACAATATTCATTGATTTTTACCATTGAAAAACGTCCAGAAATGATTGAAGCTACTGACTGAATGAAAGTAGCTGGCATCTCACTCTCTTTGAATCTTCTTTATCATACTAAGAGGAGCAGGAAAAAGCAAAAAATTTCAGACTTGCACCTTGCAATGCGGAGAAATTACTGTTTGTGCATTTACAATATTCATTGATTTTTGCCATTGAAAAACATCATGTTATTCATATACCAGAAATGTTTGAAGCTACTGACTGAATGAAAGGAGCTGGCATCTCACTCTCTTTGAATCTTCTTTATCATGCTAAGAGGAGCAGGAAAAAGCAAAAAATTTCAGAATTGCACCTTGCAATGCGGAGAAATTACTGTTTGTGCATTTACAATATTCATTGATTTTTGCCATTGAAAAACATCATGTTATTCATATACCAGAAATGTTTGAAGCTACTGACTGAATGAAAGGAGCTGGCATCTCACTCTCTTTGAATCTTCTTTATCATGCTAAGACGAGCAGGAAAAAGCAAAAAATTTCAGAATTGCACCTTGCAATGCGGAGAAATTACTGTTTGTGCATTTACAATATTCATTGATTTTTGCCATTGAAAAACGTCCAGAAATGATTGAAGCTACTGACTGAATGAAAGGAGCTGGCATCTCACTCTCTTTGAATCTTCTTTATCATGCTAAGAGGAGCAGGAAAAATCAAAAAATTTCAGAATTGCACCTTGCAATGCGGAGAAATTACTGTTTGTGCATTTACAATATTCATTGATTTTTGCCATTGAAAAACATGTTATTCATATACCAGAAATGTTTGAAGCTACTGACTGAATGAAAGGAGCTGGCACCTCACTCTCTTTGAATCTTCTTTATCATGCTAAGAGGAGCGGGAAAAAGCAAAAAATTTCAGAATTGCACCTTGCAATGCGGAGAAATTACTGTTTGTGCATTTACAATATTCATTGATTTTTGCCATTGAAAAACGTCCAGAAATGATTGAAGGTACTGACTAAATGAAAGGAGCTGGCATCTCACTCTCTTTGAATCTTCTTTATCATGCTAAGAGGAGCAGGAAAAAGCAAAAAATTTCAGAATTGCACCTTGCAATGTGGAGAAATTACTGTTTGTGCATTTACAATATTCATTGATTTTTACCATTGAAAAACGTCCAGAAATGATTGAAGCTACTGACTGAATGAAAGTAGCTGGCATCTCACTCTCTTCGAATCTTCTTTATCATGCTAAGAGGAGCAGGAAAAAGCAAAAAATTTCAGACTTGCACCTTGCAATGCGGAGAAATTACTGTTTGTGCATTTACAATATTCATTGATTTTTGCCATTGAAAAACGTCCAGAAATGATTGAAGGTACTGACTGAATGAAAGGAGCTGGCATCTCACTCTCTTTTATTCTTCTTTATCATGCTAAGAGGAGCAGGAAAAAGCAAAAAATTTCAGAATTGCACCTTGCAATGCGGAGAAATTACTGTTTGTGCATTTACAATATTCATTGATTTTTGCCACTGAAAAACGTCCAGAAATGATTGAAGCTACTGACTGAATGAAAGGAGCTGGCATCTCACTCTCTTTGAATCTTCTTTATCATGCTAAGAGGAGCAGGAAAAAGCAAAAAATTTCAGAATTGCACCTTGCAATGCGGAGAAATTACAGTTTGTGCATTTACAATATTCATTGATTTTTGCCATTGAAAAACATCCAGAAATGATTGAAGCTACTGACTGAATGAAAGGAGCTGGCATCTCACTCTCTTTGAATCTTCTTTATCATGCTAAGAGGAGCAGGAAAAAGCAAAAAATTTCAGAATTGCACCTTGCAATGCGGAGAAATTACTGTTTGTGCATTTACAATATTCATTGATTTTTGCCATTGAAAAACATCATGTTATTCATATACCAGAAATGTTTGAAGCTACTGACTGAATGAAAGGAGCTGGCATCTCACTCTCTTTGAATCTTCTTTATCATGCTAAGAGGAGCAGGAAAAAGCAAAAAATTTCAGAATTGCACCTTGCAATGTGGAGAAATTACTGTTTGTGCATTTACAATATTCATTGATTTTTACCATTGAAAAACGTCCAGAAATGATTGAAGCTACTGACTGAATGAAAGTAGCTGGCATCTCACTCTCTTTGAATCTTCTTTATCATACTAAGAGGAGCAGGAAAAAGCAAAAAATTTCAGACTTGCACCTTGCAATGCGGAGAAATTACTGTTTGTGCATTTACAATATTCATTGATTTTTGCCATTGAAAAACATCATGTTATTCATATACCAGAAATGTTTGAAGCTACTGACTGAATGAAAGGAGCTGGCATCTCACTCTCTTTGAATCTTCTTTATCATGCTAAGAGGAGCAGGAAAAAGCAAAAAATTTCAGAATTGCACCTTGCAATGCGGAGAAATTACTGTTTGTGCATTTACAATATTCATTGATTTTTGCCATTGAAAAACATCATGTTATTCATATACCAGAAATGTTTGAAGCTACTGACTGAATGAAAGGAGCTGGCATCTCACTCTCTTTGAATCTTCTTTATCATGCTAAGACGAGCAGGAAAAAGCAAAAAATTTCAGAATTGCACCTTGCAATGCGGAGAAATTACTGTTTGTGCATTTACAATATTCATTGATTTTTGCCATTGAAAAACGTCCAGAAATGATTGAAGCTACTGACTGAATGAAAGGAGCTGGCATCTCACTCTCTTTGAATCTTCTTTATCATGCTAAGAGGAGCAGGAAAAATCAAAAAATTTCAGAATTGCACCTTGCAATGCGGAGAAATTACTGTTTGTGCATTTACAATATTCATTGATTTTTGCCATTGAAAAACGTCCAGAAATGATTGAAGGTACTGACTAAATGAAAGGAGCTGGCATCTCACTCTCTTTGAATCTTCTTTATCATGCTAAGAGGAGCAGGAAAAAGCAAAAAATTTCAGAATTGCACCTTGCAATGCGGAGAAATTACTGTTTGTGCATTTACAATATTCATTGATTTTTGCCATTGAAAAACGTCCAGAAATGATTGAAGCTACTGACTGAATGAAAGGAGCTGGCATCTCACTCTCTTTGAATCTTCTTTATCATGCTAAGAGGAGCAGGAAAAAGCAAAAAATTTCAGAATTGCTCCTTGCAATACGGAGAAATTACAGTTTGTGCATTTACAATATTCATTGATTTTTGCCATTGAAAAACATCCAGAAATGATTGAACCTACTGACTGAATGAAAGGAGCTGGCATCTCACTCTCTTTGAATCTTCTTTATTATGCTAAGAGGAGCAGGAAAAAGCAAAAAATTTCAGACTTGCACCTTGCAATGCGGAGAAATTACTGTTTGTGCATTTACAATATTCATTGATTTTTGCCATTGAAAAACATCATGTTATTCATATACCAGAAATGTTTGAAGCTACTGACTGAATGAAAGGAGCTGGCATCTCACTCTCTTTGAATCTTCTTTATCATGCTAAGAGGAGCAGGAAAAAGCAAAAAATTTCAGAATTGCACCTTGCAATGCGGAGAAATTACTGTTTGTGCATTTACAATATTCATTGATTTTTGCCATTGAAAAACGTCCAGAAATGATTGAAGCTACTGACTGAATGAAAGGAGCTGGCATCTCACTCTCTTTGAATCTTGTTTATCATGCTAAGAGGAGCAGGAAAAAGCAAAAAATTTCAGAATTGCACCTTGCAATGCGGAGAAATTACTGTTTGTGCATTTACAATATTCATTGATTTTTGCCATTGAAAAACGTCCAGAAATGATTGAAGCTACTGACTGAATGAAAGGAGCTGGCATCTCACTCTCTTTGAATCTTCTTTATCATGCTAAGAGGAGCAGGAAAAAGCAAAAAATTTCAGAATTGCACCTTGCAATGCGGAGAAATTACTGTTTGTGCATTTACAATATTCATTGATTTTTGCCATTGAAAAACATCATGTTATTCATATACCAGAAATGATTGAAGCTACTGACTGAATGAAAGGAGCTGGCATCTCACTCTCTTTGAATCTTCTTTATCATGCTAAGAGGAGCATAAAAAAGTAAAAAATTTCAGAATTGCACCTTGCAATGCGGAGAAATTACTGTTTGTGCATTTATAATATTCAATGATTTTTGCCATTGAAAAACGTCCAGAAATGATTGAAGCTACTGACTGAACGAAAGGAGCTGGCATCTCACTCTCTTTGAATCTTCTTTATCATGCTAAGAGGAGCAGGAAAAAGCAAAAAATTTCAGAATTGCACCTTGCAATGCGGAGAAATTACTGTTTGTGCATTTACAATATTCATTGATTTTTGCCATTGAAAAACGTCCAGAAATGATTGAAGCTACTGACTGAATGAAAGGAGCTGGCATCTCACTCTCTTTGAATCTTCTTTATCATGCTAAGAGGAGCAGGAAAAAGCAAAAAATTTCAGAATTGCACCTTGCAATGCGGAGAAATTACTGTTTGTGCATTTACAATATTCATTGATTTTTGCCATTGAAAAACGTCCAGAAATGATTGAAGCTACTGACTGAATGAAAGGAGCTGGCATCTCACTCTCTTTGAATCTTCTTTATCATTCTAAGAGGAGCAGGAAAAAGCAAAAAATTTCAGAATTGCACCTTGCAATGCGGAGAAATTACAGTTTGTGCATTTACAATATTCATTGATTTTTGCCATTGAAAAACATCCAGAAATGATTGAAGCTACTGACTGAATGAAAGGAGCTGGCATCTCACTCTCTTTGAATCTTCTTTATCATGCTAAGAGGAGCAGGAAAAAGCAAAAAATTTCAGAATTGCACCTTGCAATGCGGAGAAATTACTGTTTGTGCATTTACAATATTCATTGATTTTTGCCATTGAAAAACATCATGTTATTCATATACCAGAAATGTTTGAAGCTACTGACTGAATGAAAGGAGCTGGCATCTCACTCTCTTTGAATCTTCTTTATCATGCTAAGAGGAGCAGGAAAAAGCAAAAAATTTCAGAATTGCACCTTGCAATGCGGAGAAATTACTGTTTGTGCATTTACAATATTCATTGATTTTTGCCATTGAAAAACATCATGTTATTCATATACCAGAAATGTTTGAAGCTACTGACTGAATGAAAGGAGCTGGCATCTCACTCTCTTTGAATCTTCTTTATCATGCTAAGAGGAGCAGGAAAAAGCAAAAAATTTCAGAATTGCACCTTGCAATGCGGAGAAATTACTGTTTGTGCATTTACAATATTCATTGATTTTTGCCATTGAAAAACGTCCAGAAATGATTGAAGCTACTGACTGAATGAAAGGAGCTGGCATCTCACTCTCTTTGAATCTTCTTTATCATGCTAAGAGGAGCAGGAAAAATCAAAAAATTTCAGAATTGCACCTTGCAATGCGGAGAAATTACTGTTTGTGCATTTACAATATTCATTGATTTTTGCCATTGAAAAACATGTTATTCATATACCAGAAATGTTTGAAGCTACTGACTGAATGAAAGGAGCTGGCACCTCACTCTCTTTGAATCTTCTTTATCATGCTAAGAGGAGCGGGAAAAAGCAAAAAATTTCAGAATTGCACCTTGCAATGCGGAGAAATTACTGTTTGTGCATTTACAATATTCATTGATTTTTGCCATTGAAAAACGTCCAGAAATGATTGAAGGTACTGACTAAATGAAAGGAGCTGGCCTCTCACTCTCTTTGAATCTTCTTTATCATGCTAAGAGGAGCAGGAAAAAGCAAAAAATTTCAGAATTGCACCTTGCAATGCGGAGAAATTACTGTTTGTGCATTTACAATATTCATTGATTTTTGCCATTGAAAAACGTCCAGAAATGATTGAAGCTACTGACTGAATGAAAGGAGCTGGCATCTCACTCTCTTTGAATCTTCTTTATCATGCTAAGAGGAGCAGGAAAAAGCAAAAAATTTCAGAATTGCACCTTGCAATACGGAGAAATTACAGTTTGTGCATTTACAATATTCATTGATTTTTGCCATTGAAAAACATCCAGAAATGATTGAAGCTACTGACTGAATGAAAGGAGCTGGCATCTCACTCTCGTTGAATCTTCTTTATCATGCTAAGAGGAGCAGGAAAAAGCAAAAAATTTCAGACTTGCACCTTGCAATGCGGAGAATTTACTGTTTGTGCATTTACAATATTCATTGATTTTTGCCATTGAAAAACATCATGTTATTCATATACCAGAAATGTTTGAAGCTACTGACTGAATAAAAGGAGCTGGCATCTCACTCTCTTTGAATCTTCTTTATCATGCTAAGAGGAGCAGGAAAAAGCAAAAAATTTCAGAATTGCACCTTGCAATGCGGAGAAATTACTGTTTGTGCATTTACAATATTCATTGATTTTTGCCATTGAAAAACGTCCAGAAATGATTGAAGCTACTGACTGAATGAAAGGAGCTGGCATCTCACTCTCTTTGAATCTTGTTTATCATGCTAAGAGGAGCAGGAAAAAGCAAAAAATTTCAGAATTGCACCTTGCAATGCGGAGAAATTACTGTTTGTGCATTTACAATATTCATTGATTTTTGCCATTGAAAAACGTCCAGAAATGATTGAAGCTACTGACTGAATGAAAGGAGCTGGCATCTCACTCTGTTTGAATCTTCTTTATCATGCTAAGAGGAGCAGGAAAAAGCAAAAAATTTCAGAATTGCACCTTGCAATGCGGAGAAATTACTGTTTGTGCATTTACAATATTCATTGATTTTTGCCATTGAAAAACATCATGTTATTCATATACCAGAAATGATTGAAGCTACTGACTGAATGAAAGGAGCTGGCATCTCACTCTCTTTGAATCTTCTTTATCATGCTAAGAGGAGCAGGAAAAAGTAAAAAATTTCAGAATTGCACCTTGCAATGCGGAGAAATTACTGTTTGTGCATTTATAATATTCAATGATTTTTGCCATTGAAAAAAGTCCAGAAATGATTGAAGCTACTGACTGAACGAAAGGAGCTGGCATCTCACTCTCTTTGAATCTTCTTTATCATGCTAAGAGGAGCAGGAAAAAGCAAAAAATTTCAGAATTGCACCTTGCAATGCGGAGAAATTACTGTTTGTGCATTTACAATATTCATTGATTTTTGCCATTGAAAAACGTCCAGAAATGATTGAAGCTACTGACTGAATGAAAGGAGCTGGCATCTCACTCTCTTTGAATCTTCTTTATCATGCTAAGAGGAGCAGGAAAAAGCAAAAAATTTCAGACTTGCACCTTGCAATGCGGAGAAATTACTGTTTGTGCATTTACAATATTCATTGATTTTTGCCATTGAAAAACATCATGTTATTCATATACCAGAAATGTTTGAAGCTACTGACTGAATGAAAGGAGCTGACATCTCACTCTCTTTGAATCTTCTTTATCATGCTAAGAGGAGCAGGAAAAAGCAAAAAATTTCAGAATTGCACCTTGCAATGCGGAGAAATTACTGTTTGTGCATTTACAATATTCATTGATTTTTGCCATTGAAAAACATCATGTTATTCATATACCAGAAATGTTTGAAGCTACTGACTGAATGAAAGGAGCTGGCATCTCACTCTCTTTGAATCTTCTTTATCATGCTAAGAGGAGCAGGAAAAAGCAAAAAATTTCAGAATTGCACCTTGCAATGCAGAGAAATTACTGTTTGTGCATTTACAATATTCATTGATTTTTGCCATTGAAAAACATCATGTTATTCATATACCAGAAATGTTTGAAGCTACTGACTGAATGAAAGGAGCTGGCATCTCACTCTCTTTGAATCGTCTTTATCATGCTAAGAGGAGCAGGAAAAAGCAAAAAATTTCAGAATTGCACCTTGCAATGTGGAGAAATTACTGTTTGTGCATTTACAATATTCATTGATTTTTGCCATTGAAAAACATCATGTTATTCATATACCAGAAATGTTTGAAGCTACTGACTGAATGAAAGGAGCTGGCATCTCACTCTCTTTGAATCTTCTTTATCATGCTAAGAGGAGCAGGAAAAAGCAAAAAATTTCAGAATTGCACCTTGCAATGTGGAGAAATTACTGTTTGTGCATTTACAATATTCATTGATTTTTGCCATTGAAAAACGTCCAGAAATGATTGAAGCTACTGACTGAATGAAAGGAGCTGGCATCTCACTCTCTTTGAATCTTGTTTATCATGCTAAGAGGAGCAGGAAAAAGCAAAAAATTTCAGAATTGCACCTTGCAATGCGGAGAAATTACTGTTTGTGCATTTACAATATTCATTGATTTTTGCCATTGAAAAACGTCCAGAAATGATTGAAGCTACTGACTGAATGAAAGGAGCTGGCATCTCACTCTCTTTGAATCTTCTTTATCATGCTAAGAGGAGCAGGAAAAAGCAAAAAATTTCAGACTTGCACCTTGCAATGCGGAGAAATTACTGTTTGTGCATTTACAATATTCATTGATTTTTGCCATTGAAAAACATCATGTTATTCATATACCAGAAATGTTTGAAGCTACTGACTGAATGAAAGGAGCTGGCATCTCACTCTCTTTGAATCTTCTTTATCATGCTAAGAGGAGCAGGAAAAAGCAAAAAATTTCAGAATTGCACCTTGCAATGCGGAGAAATTACTGTTTGTGCATTTACAATATTCATTGATTTTTGCCATTGAAAAACGTCCAGAAATGATTGAAGCTACTGACTGAATGAAAGGAGCTGGCATCTCACTCTCTTTGAATCTTCTTTATCATGCTAAGAGGAGCAGGAAAAAGCAAAAAATTTCAGACTTGCACCTTGCAATGCGGAGAAATTACTGTTTGTGCATTTACAATATTCATTGATTTTTGCCATTGAAAAACATCATGTTATTCATATACCAGAAATGTTTGAAGCTACTGACTGAATGAAAGGAGCTGGCATCTCACTCTCTTTGAATCTTGTTTATCATGCTAAGAGGAGCAGGAAAAAGCAAAAAATTTCAGAATTGCACCTTGCAATGCGGAGAAATTACTGTTTGTGCATTTACAATATTCATTGATTTTTGCCATTGAAAAACGTCCAGAAATGATTGAAGCTACTGACTGAATGAAAGGAGCTGGCATCTCACTCTCTTTGAATCTTCTTTATCATGCTAAGAGGAGCAGGAAAAAGCAAAAAATTTCAGAATTGCACCTTGCAATGCGGAGAAATTACTGTTTGTGCATTTACAATATTCATTGATTTTTGCCATTGAAAAACATCATGTTATTCATATACCAGAAATGATTGAAGCTACTGACTGAATGAAAGGAGCTGGCATCTCACTCTCTTTGAATCTTCTTTATCATGCTAAGAGGAGCAGGAAAAAGCAAAAAATTTCAGAATTGCACCTTGCAATGCGGAGAAATTACTGTTTGTGCATTTACAATATTCATTGATTTTTGCCATTGAAAAACGTCCAGAAATGATTGAAGCTACTGACTGAATGAAAGGAGCTGGCATCTCACTCTCTTTGAATCTTCTTTATCATGCTAAGAGGAGCAGGAAAAAGCAAAAAATTTCAGAATTGCACCTTGCAATGCGGAGAAATTACTGTTTGTGCATTTACAATATTCATTGATTTTTGCCATTGAAAAACATCATGTTATTCATATACCAGAAATGTTTGAAGCTACTGACTGAATGAAAGGAGCTGACATCTCACTCTCTTTGAATCTTCTTTATCATGCTAAGAGGAGCAGGAAAAAGCAAAAAATTTCAGAATTGCACCTTGCAATGCGGAGAAATTACTGTTTGTGCATTTACAATATTCATTGATTTTTGCCATTGAAAAACGTCCAGAAATGATTGAAGCTACTGACTGAATGAAAGGAGCTGGCATCTCACTCTCTTTGAATCTTCTTTATCATGCTAAGAGGAGCAGGAAAAAGCAAAAAATTTCAGAATTGCACCTTGCAATGCGGAGAAATTACTGTTTGTGCATTTACAATATTCATTGATTTTTGCCATTGAAAAACATCATGTTATTCATATACCAGAAATGTTTGAAGCTACTGACTGAATGAAAGGAGCTGGCATCTCACTCTCTTTGAATCTTCTTTATCATGCTAAGAGGAGCAGGAAAAAGCAAAAAATTTCAGAATTGCACCTTGCAATGTGGAGAAATTACTGTTTGTGCATTTACAATATTCATTGATTTTTGCCATTGAAAAACATCATGTTATTCA
Organism: Phyllobates terribilis; assembly: GCF_046119375.1. Taxonomy (NCBI): domain Eukaryota; kingdom Metazoa; phylum Chordata; class Amphibia; order Anura; family Dendrobatidae; genus Phyllobates; species Phyllobates terribilis. The sequence goes on from NW_027364527.1 coordinate 60,244, forward strand.
TATACCAGAAATGTTTGAAGCTACTGACTGAATGAAAGGAGCTGGCATCTCACTCTCTTTGAATCTTCTTTATCATGCTAAGAGGAGCAGGAAAAAGCAAAAAATTTCAGAATTGCACCTTGCAATGTGGAGAAATTACTGTTTGTGCATTTACAATATTCATTGATTTTTACCATTGAAAAACGTCCAGAAATGATTGAAGCTACTGACTGAATGAAAGTAGCTGGCATCTCACTCTCTTTGAATCTTCTTTATCATGCTAAGAGGAGCAGGAAAAAGCAAAAAAATTCAGACTTGCACCTTGCAATGCGGAGAAATTACTGTTTGTGCATTTACAATATTCATTGATTTTTGCCATTGAAAAACATCATGTTATTCATATACCAGAAATGTTTGAAGCTACTGACTGAATGAAAGGAGCTGGCATCTCACTCTCTTTGAATCTTCTTTATCATGCTAAGAGGAGCAGGAAAAAGCAAAAAATTTCAGAATTGCACCTTGCAATGTGGAGAAATTACTGTTTGTGCATTTACAATATTCATTGATTTTTACCATTGAAAAACGTCCAGAAATGATTGAAGCTACTGACTGAATGAAAGTAGCTGGCATCTCACTCTCTTTGAATCTTCTTTATCATGCTAAGAGGAGCAGGAAAAAGCAAAAAATTTCAGACTTGCACCTTGCAATGCGGAGAAATTACTGTTTGTGCATTTACAATATTCATTGATTTTTGCCATTGAAAAACATCATGTTATTCATATACCAGAAATGTTTGAAGCTACTGACTGAATGAAAGGAGCTGGCATCTCACTCTCTTTGAATCTTCTTTATCATGCTAAGAGGAGCAGGAAAAAGCAAAAAATTTCAGAATTGCACCTTGCAATGCGGAGAAATTACTGTTTGTGCATTTACAATATTCATTGATTTTTGCCATTGAAAAACGTCCAGAAATGATTGAAGCTACTGACTGAATGAAAGGAGCTGGCATCTCACTCTCTTTGAATCTTCTTTATCATGCTAAGAGGAGCAGGAAAAAGCAAAAAATTTCAGACTTGCACCTTGCAATGCGGAGAAATTACTGTTTGTGCATTTACAATATTCATTGATTTTTGCCATTGAAAAACATCATGTTATTCATATACCAGAAATGTTTGAAGCTACTGACTGAATGAAAGGAGCTGGCATCTCACTCTCTTTGAATCTTCTTTATCATGCTAAGAGGAGCAGGAAAAAGCAAAAAATTTCAGAATTGCACCTTGCAATGTGGAGAAATTACTGTTTGTGCATTTACAATATTCATTGATTTTTGCCATTGAAAAACATCATGTTATTCATATACCAGAAATGTTTGAAGCTACTGACTGAATGAAAGGAGCTGGCATCTCACTCTCTTTGAATCTTCTTTATCATGCTAAGAGGAGCAGGAAAAAGCAAAAAATTTCAGAATTGCACCTTGCAATGTGGAGAAATTACTGTTTGTGCATTTACAATATTCATTGATTTTTACCATTGAAAAACGTCCAGAAATGATTGAAGCTACTGACTGAATGAAAGTAGCTGGCATCTCACTCTCTTTGAATCTTCTTTATCATGCTAAGAGGAGCAGGAAAAAGCAAAAAATTTCAGACTTGCACCTTGCAATGCGGAGAAATTACTGTTTGTGCATTTACAATATTCATTGATTTTTGCCATTGAAAAACATCATGTTATTCATATACCAGAAATGTTTGAAGCTACTGACTGAATGAAAGGAGCTGGCATCTCACTCTCTTTGAATCTTCTTTATCATGCTAAGAGGAGCAGGAAAAAGCAAAAAATTTTAGAATTGCACCTTGCAATGCGGAGAAATTACTGTTTGTGCATTTACAATATTCATTGATTTTTGCCATTGAAAAACGTCCAGAAATGATTGAAGCTACTGACTGAATGAAAGGAGCTGGCATCTCACTCTCTTTGAATCTTCTTTATCATGCTAAGAGGAGCAGGAAAAAGCAAAAAATTTCAGAATTGCACCTTGCAATGCGGAGAAATTACTGTTTGTGCATATACAATATTCATTGATTTTTGCCATTGAAAAACGTCCAGAAATGATTGAAGCTACTGATTGAATGAAAGGAGCTGGCATCTCACTCTCTTTGAATCTTCTTTATCATGCTAAGAGGAGCAGGAAAAAGCAAAAAATTTCAGAATTGCACCTTGCAATGCGGAGAAATTACTGTTTGTGCATTTACAATATTCATTGATTTTTGCCATTGAAAAACATGTTATTCATATACCAGAAATGTTTGAAGCTACTGACTGAATGAAAGGAGCTGGCACCTCACTCTCTTTGAATCTTCTTTATCATGCTAAGAGGAGCGGGAAAAAGCAAAAAATTTCAGAATTGCACCTTGCAATGCGGAGAAATTACTGTTTGTGCATTTACAATATTCATTGATTTTTGCCATTGAAAAACGTCCAGAAATGATTGAAGGTACTGACTGAATGAAAGGAGCTGGCATCTCACTCTCTTTGAATCTTCTTTATCATGCTAAGAGGAGCAGGAAAAAGCAAAAAATTTCAGAATTGCACCTTGCAATGCGGAGAAATTACTGTTTGTGCATTTACAATATTCATTGATTTTTGCCATTGAAAAACGTCCAGAAATGATTGAAGCTACTGACTGAATGAAAGGAGCTGGCATCTCACTCTCTTTGAATCTTCTTTATCATGCTAAGAGGAGCAGGAAAAAGCAAAAAATTTCAGAATTGCACCTTGCAATGCGGAGAAATTACTGTTTGTGCATTTACAATATTCATTGATTTTTGCCATTGAAAAACATCATGTTATTCATATACCAGAAATGTTTGAAGCTACTGACTGAATGAAAGGAGTTGGCATCTCACTCTCTTTGAATCTTCTTTATCATGCTAAGAGGAGCAGGAAAAAGCAAAAAATTTCAGAATTGCACCTTGCAATGCGGAGAAATTACTGTTTGTGCATTTACAATATTCATTGATTTTTGCCATTGAAAAACATCATGTTATTCATATACCAGAAATGTTTGAAGCTACTGACTGAATGAAAGGAGCTGGCATCTCACTCTCTTTGAATCTTCTTTATCATGCTAAGAGGAGCAGGAAAAAGCAAAAAATTTTAGAATTGCACATTGCAATGTGGAGAAATTACTGTTTGTGCATTTACAATATTCATTGATTTTTACCATTGAAAAACGTCCAGAAATGATTGAAGCTACTGACTGAATGAAAGAAGCTGGCATCTCACTCTCTTTGAATCTTCTTTATCATGCTAAGAGGAGCAGGAAAAAGCAAAAAATTTCAGACTTGCACCTTGCAATGCGGAGAAATTACTGTTTGTGCATTTACAATATTCATTGATTTTTGCCATTGAAAAACATCATGTTATTCATATACCAGAAATGTTTGAAGCTACTGACTGAATGAAAGGAGTTGGCATCTCACTCTCTTTGAATCTTCTTTATCATGCTAAGAGGAGCAGGAAAAAGCAAAAAATTTCAGAATTGCACCTTGCAATGCGGAGAAATTACTGTTTGTGCATTTACAATATTCATTGATTTTTGCCATTGAAAAACATCATGTTATTCATATACCAGAAATGTTTGAAGCTACTGACTGAATGAAAGGAGCTGGCATCTCACTCTCTTTGAATCTTCTTTATCATGCTAAGAGGAGCAGGAAAAAGCAAAAAATTTTAGAATTGCACATTGCAATGTGGAGAAATTACTGTTTGTGCATTTACAATATTCATTGATTTTTACCATTGAAAAACGTCCAGAAATGATTGAAGCTACTGACTGAATGAAAGTAGCTGGCATCTCACTCTCTTTGAATCTTCTTTATCATGCTAAGAGGAGCAGGAAAAAGCAAAAAATTTCAGACTTGCACCTTGCAATGCGGAGAAATTACTGTTTGTGCATTTACAATATTCATTGATTTTTGCCATTGAAAAACATCATGTTATTCATATACCAGAAATGTTTGAAGCTACTGACTGAATGAAAGGAGCTGGCATCTCACTCTCTTTGAATCTTCTTTATCATGCTAAGAGGAGCAGGAAAAAGCAAAAAATTTCAGAATTGCACCTTGCAATGCGGAGAAATTACTGTTTGTGCATTTACAATATTCATTGATTTTTGCCATTGAAAAACGTCCAGAAATGATTGAAGCTACTGACTGAATGAAAGGAGCTGGCATCTCACTCTCTTTGAATCTTCTTTATCATGCTAAGAGGAGCAGGAAAAAGCAAAAAATTTCAGAATTGCGCCTTGCAATGCGGAGAAATTACTGTTTGTGCATTTACAATATTCATTGATTTTTGCCATTGAAAAACGTCCAGAAATGATTGAAGCTACTGACTGAATGAAAGGAGCTGGCATCTCACTCTCTTTGAATCTTCTTTATCATGCTAAGAGGAGCAGGAAAAAGCAAAAAATTTCAGAATTGCACCTTGCAATGCGGAGAAATTACTGTTTGTGCATTTACAATATTCATTGATTTTTGCCATTGAAAAACATCATGTTATTCATATACCAGAAATGTTTGAAGCTACTGACTGAATGCAAGGAGCTGACATCTCACTCTCTTTGAATCTTCTTTATCATGCTAAGAGGAGCAGGAAAAAGCAAAAAATTTCAGAATTGCACCTTGCAATGCGGAGAAATTACTGTTTGTGCATTTACAATATTCATTGATTTTTGCCATTGAAAAACGTCCAGAAATGATTGAAGCTACTGACTGAATGAAAGGAGCTGGCATCTCACTCTCTTTGAATCTTCTTTATCATGCTAAGAGGAGCAGGAAAAAGCAAAAAATTTCAGACTTGCACCTTGCAATGCGGAGAAATTACTGTTTGTGCATTTACAATATTCATTGATTTTTGCCATTGAAAAACATCATGTTATTCATATACCAGAAATGTTTGAAGCTACTGACTGAATGAAAGGAGTTGGCATCTCACTCTCTTTGAATCTTCTTTATCATGCTAAGAGGAGCAGGAAAAAGCAAAAAATTTCAGAATTGCACCTTGCAATGCGGAGAAATTACTGTTTGTGCATTTACAATATTCATTGATTTTTGCCATTGAAAAACATCATGTTATTCATATACCAGAAATGTTTGAAGCTACTGACTGAATGAAAGGAGCTGGCATCTCACTCTCTTTGAATCTTCTTTATCATGCTAAGAGGAGCAGGAAAAAGCAAAAAATTTTAGAATTGCACATTGCAATGTGGAGAAATTACTGTTTGTGCATTTACAATATTCATTGATTTTTACCATTGAAAAACGTCCAGAAATGATTGAAGCTACTGACTGAATGAAAGTAGCTGGCATCTCACTCTCTTTGAATCTTCTTTATCATGCTAAGAGGAGCAGGAAAAAGCAAAAAATTTCAGACTTGCACCTTGCAATGCGGAGAAATTACTGTTTGTGCATTTACAATATTCATTGATTTTTGCCATTGAAAAACATCATGTTATTCATATACCAGAAATGTTTGAAGCTACTGACTGAATGAAAGGAGCTGGCATCTCACTCTCTTTGAATCTTCTTTATCATGCTAAGAGGAGCAGGAAAAAGCAAAAAATTTCAGAATTGCACCTTGCAATGCGGAGAAATTACTGTTTGTGCATTTACAATATTCATTGATTTTTGCCATTGAAAAACGTCCAGAAATGATTGAAGCTACTGACTGAATGAAAGGAGCTGGCATCTCACTCTCTTTGACTCTTCTTTATCATGCTAAGAGGAGCAGGAAAAAGCAAAAAATTTCAGAATTGCGCCTTGCAATGCGGAGAAATTACTGTTTGTGCATTTACAATATTCATTGATTTTTGCCATTGAAAAACGTCCAGAAATGATTGAAGCTACTGACTGAATGAAAGGAGCTGGCATCTCACTCTCTTTGAATCTTCTTTATCATGCTAAGAGGAGCAGGAAAAAGCAAAAAATTTCAGAATTGCACCTTGCAATGCGGAGAAATTACTGTTTGTGCATTTACAATATTCATTGATTTTTGCCATTGAAAAACATCATGTTATTCATATACCAGAAATGTTTGAAGCTACTGACTGAATGAAAGGAGCTGACATCTCACTCTCTTTGAATCTTCTTTATCATGCTAAGAGGAGCAGGAAAAAGCAAAAAATTTCAGAATTGCACCTTGCAATGCGGAGAAATTACTGTTTGTGCATTTACAATATTCATTGATTTTTGCCATTGAAAAACGTCCAGAAATGATTGAAGCTACTGACTGAATGAAAGGAGCTGGCATCTCACTCTCTTTGAATCTTCTTTATCATGCTAAGAGGAGCAGGAAAAAGCAAAAAATTTCAGAATTGCACCTTGCAATGCGGAGAAATTACTGTTTGTGCATTTACAATATTCATTGATTTTTGCCATTGAAAAACATCATGTTATTCATATACCAGAAATGTTTGAAGCTACTGACTTAATGAAAGGAGCTGGCATCTCACTCTCTTTGAATCTTCTTTATCATGCTAAGAGGAGCAGGAAAAAGCAAAAAATTTCAGAATTGCACCTTGCAATGTGGAGAAATTACTGTTTGTGCATTTACAATATTCATTGATTTTTGCCATTGAAAAACATCATGTTATTCATATACCAGAAATGTTTGAAGCTACTGACTGAATGAAAGGAGCTGGCATCTCACTCTCTTTGAATCTTCTTTATCATGCTAAGAGGAGCAGGAAAAAGCAAAAAATTTCAGAATTGCACCTTGCAATGTGGAGAAATTACTGTTTGTGCATTTACAATATTCATTGATTTTTACCATTGAAAAACGTCCAGAAATGATTGAAGCTACTGACTGAATGAAAGTAGCTGGCATCTCACTCTCTTTGAATCTTCTTTATCATGCTAAGAGGAGCAGGAAAAAGCAAAAAATTTCAGACTTGCACCTTGCAATGCGGAGAAATTACTGTTTGTGCATTTACAATATTCATTGATTTTTGCCATTGAAAAACATCATGTTATTCATATACCAGAAATGTTTGAAGCTACTGACTGAATCAAAGGAGCTGGCATCTCACTCTCTTTGAATCTTCTTTATCATGCTAAGAGGAGCAGGAAAAAGCAAAAAATTTCAGAATTGCACCTTGCAATGCGGAGAAATTACTGTTTGTGCATTTACAATATTCATTGATTTTTGCCATTGAAAAACATCATGTTATTCATATACCAGAAATGTTTGAAGCTACTGACTGAATCAAAGGAGCTGGCATCTCACTCTCTTTGAATCTTCTTTATCATGCTAAGAGGAGCAGGAAAAAGCAAAAAATTTCAGAATTGCACCTTGCAATGCGGAGAAATTACTGTTTGTGCATTTACAATATTCATTGATTTTTGCCATTGAAAAACGTCCAGAAATGATTGAAGCTACTGACTGAATGAAAGGAGCTGGCATCTCACTCTCTTTGAATCTTCTTTATCATGCTAAGAGGAGCAGGAAAAAGCAAAAAATTTCAGAATTGCACCTTGCAATGCGGAGAAATTACTGTTTGTGCATTTACAATATTCATTGATTTTTGCCATTGAAAAACATCATGTTATTCATATACCAGAAATGTTTGAAGCTACTGACTGAATGAAAGGAGCTGGCATCTCACTCTCTTTGAATCTTCTTTATCATGCTAAGAGGAGCAGGAAAAAGCAAAAAATTTCAGAATTGCACCTTGCAATGTGGAGAAATTACTGTTTGTGCATTTACAATATTCATTGATTTTTACCATTGAAAAACGTCCAGAAATGATTGAAGCTACTGACTGAATGAAAGTAGCTGGCATCTCACTCTCTTTGAATCTTCTTTATCATGCTAAGAGGAGCAGGAAAAAGCAAAAAATTTCAGACTTGCACCTTGCAATGCGGAGAAATTACTGTTTGTGCATTTACAATATTCATTGATTTTTGCCATTGAAAAACATCATGTTATTCATATACCAGAAATGTTTGAAGCTACTGACTGAATCAAAGGAGCTGGCATCTCACTCTCTTTGAATCTTCTTTATCATGCTAAGAGGAGCAGGAAAAAGCAAAAAATTTCAGAATTGCACCTTGCAATGCGGAGAAATTACTGTTTGTGCATTTACAATATTCATTGATTTTTGCCATTGAAAAACGTCCAGAAATGATTGAAGCTACTGACTGAATGAAAGGAGCTGGCATCTCACTCTCTTTGAATCTTCTTTATCATGCTAAGAGGAGCAGGAAAAAGCAAAAAATTTCAGAATTGCACCTTGCAATGCGGAGAAATTACTGTTTGTGCATTTACAATATTCATTGATTTTTGCCATTGAAAAACGTCCAGAAATGATTGAAGCTACTGACTGAATGAAAGGAGCTGGCATCTCACTCTCTTTGAATCTTCTTTATCATGCTAAGAGGAGCAGGAAAAAGCAAAAAATTTCAGAATTGCACCTTGCAATGCGGAGAAATTACTGTTTGTGCATTTACAATATTCATTGATTTTTGCCATTGAAAAACATGTTATTCATATACCAGAAATGTTTGAAGCTACTGACTGAATGAAAGGAGCTGGCACCTCACTCTCTTTGAATCTTCTTTATCATGCTAAGAGGAGCAGGAAAAAGCAAAAAATTTCAGAATTGCACCTTGCAATGCGGAGAAATTACTGTTTGTGCATATACAATATTCATTGATTTTTGCCATTGAAAAACGTCCAGAAATGATTGAAGCTACTGATTGAATGAAAGGAGCTGGCATCTCACTCTCTTTGAATCTTCTTTATCATGCTAAGAGGAGCAGGAAAAAGCTAAAAATTTCAGAATTGCACCTTGCAATGCGGAGAAATTACTGTTTGTGCATTTACAATATTCATTGATTTTTGCCATTGAAAAACATGTTATTCATATACCAGAAATGTTTGAAGCTACTGACTGAATGAAAGGAGCTGGCACCTCACTCTCTTTGAATCTTCTTTATCATGCTAAGAGGAGCGGGAAAAAGCAAAAAATTTCAGAATTGCACCTTGCAATGCGGAGAAATTACTGTTTGTGCATTTACAATATTCATTGATTTTTGCCATTGAAAAACATGTTATTCATATACCAGAAATGTTTGAAGCTACTGACTGAATGAAAGGAGCTGGCACCTCACTCTCTTTGAATCTTCTTTATCATGCTAAGAGGAGCGGGAAAAAGCAAAAAATTTCAGAATTGCACCTTGCAATGCGGAGAAATTACTGTTTGTGCATTTACAATATTCATTGATTTTTGCCATTGAAAAACATCCAGAAATGATTGAAGGTACTGACTGAATGAAAGGAGCTGGCATCTCACTCTCTTTGAATCTTCTTTATCATGCTAAGTGGAGCAGGAAAAAGCAAAAAATTTCAGAATTGCACCTTGCAATGCGGAGAAATTACTGTTTGTGCATTTACAATATTCATTGATTTTTGCCATTGAAAAACGTCCAGAAATGATTGAAGCTACTGACTGAATGAAAGGAGCTGGCATCTCACTCTCTTTGAATCTTCTTTATCATGCTAAGAGGAGCAGGAAAAAGCAAAAAATTTCAGAATTGCACCTTGCAATGCGGAGAAATTACTGTTTGTGCATTTACAATATTCATTGATTTTTGCCATTGAAAAACATCATGTTATTCATATACCAGAAATGTTTGAAGCTACTGACTGAATGAAAGGAGTTGGCATCTCACTCTCTTTGAATCTTCTTTATCATGCTAAGAGGAGCAGGAAAAAGCAAAAAATTTCAGAATTGCACCTTGCAATGCGGAGAAATTACTGTTTGTGCATTTACAATATTCATTGATTTTTGCCATTGAAAAACATCATGTTATTCATATACCAGAAATGTTTGAAGCTACTGACTGAATGAAAGGAGCTGGCATCTCACTCTCTTTGAATCTTCTTTATCATGCTAAGAGGAGCAGGAAAAAGCAAAAAATTTTAGAATTGCACTTTGCAATGTGGAGAAATTACTGTTTGTGCATTTACAATATTCATTGATTTTTACCATTGAAAAACGTCCAGAAATGATTGAAGCTACTGACTGAATGAAAGTAGCTGGCATCTCACTCTCTTTGAATCTTCTTTATCATGCTAAGAGGAGCAGGAAAAAGCAAAAAATTTCAGACTTGCACCTTGCAATGCGGAGAAATTACTGTTTGTGCATTTACAATATTCATTGATTTTTGCCATTGAAAAACATCATGTTATTCATATACCAGAAATGTTTGAAGCTACTGACTGAATGAAAGGAGCTGGCATCTCACTCTCTTTGAATCTTCTTTATCATGCTAAGAGGAGCAGGAAAAAGCAAAAAATTTCAGAATTGCACCTTGCAATGCGGAGAAATTACTGTTTGTGCATTTACAATATTCATTGATTTTTGCCATTGAAAAACGTCCAGAAATGATTGAAGCTACTGACTGAATGAAAGGAGCTGGCATCTCACTCTCTTTGAATCTTCTTTATCATGCTAAGAGGAGCAGGAAAAATCAAAAAATTTCAGAATTGCACCTTGCAATGCGGAGAAATTACTGTTTGTGCATTTACAATATTCATTGATTTTTGCCATTGAAAAACGTCCAGAAATGATTGAAGCTACTGACTGAATGAAAGGAGCTGGCATCTCACTCTCTTTGAATCTTCTTTATCATGCTAAGAGGAGCAGGAAAAAGCAAAAAATTTCAGAATTGCACCTTGCAATGCGGAGAAATTACTGTTTGTGCATTTACAATATTCATTGATTTTTGCCATTGAAAAACATCATGTTATTCATATACCAGAAATGTTTGAAGCTACTGACTGAATGAAAGGAGCTGACATCTCACTCTCTTTGAATCTTCTTTATCATGCTAAGAGGAGCAGGAAAAAGCAAAAAATTTCAGAATTGCACCTTGCAATGCGGAGAAATTACTGTTTGTGCATTTACAATATTCATTGATTTTTGCCATTGAAAAACGTCCAGAAATGATTGAAGCTACTGACTGAATGAAAGGAGCTGGCATCTCACTCTCTTTGAATCTTCTTTATCATGCTAAGAGGAGCAGGAAAAAGCAAAAAATTTCAGAATTGCACCTTGCAATGCGGAGAAATTACTGTTTGTGCATTTACAATATTCATTGATTTTTGCCATTGAAAAACATCATGTTATTCATATACCAGAAATGTTTGAAGCTACTGACTGAATGAAAGGAGCTGGCATCTCACTCTCTTTGAATCTTCTTTATCATGCTAAGAGGAGCAGGAAAAAGCAAAAAATTTCAGAATTGCACCTTGCAATGTGGAGAAATTACTGTTTGTGCATTTACAATATTCATTGATTTTTGCCATTGAAAAACATCATGTTATTCATATACCAGAAATGTTTGAAGCTACTGACTGAATGAAAGGAGCTGGCATCTCACTCTCTTTGAATCTTCTTTATCATGCTAAGAGGAGCAGGAAAAAGCAAAAAATTTCAGAATTGCACCTTGCAATGTGGAGAAATTACTGTTTGTGCATTTACAATATTCATTGATTTTTACCATTGAAAAACGTCCAGAAATGATTGAAGCTACTGACTGAATGAAAGTAGCTGGCATCTCACTCTCTTTGAATCTTCTTTATCATGCTAAGAGGAGCAGGAAAAAGCAAAAAATTTCAGACTTGCACCTTGCAATGCGGAGAAATTACTGTTTGTGCATTTACAATATTCATTGATTTTTGCCATTGAAAAACATCATGTTATTCATATACCAGAAATGTTTGAAGCTACTGACTGAATGAAAGGAGCTGGCATCTCACTCTCTTTGAATCTTCTTTATCATGCTAAGAGGAGCAGGAAAAAGCAAAAAATTTCAGAATTGCACCTTGCAATGTGGAGAAATTACTGTTTGTGCATTTACAATATTCATTGATTTTTACCATTGAAAAACGTCCAGAAATGATTGAAGCTACTGACTGAATGAAAGTAGCTGGCATCTCACTCTCTTTGAATCTTCTTTATCATGCTAAGAGGAGCAGGAAAAAGCAAAAAATTTAAGACTTGCACCTTGCAATGCGGAGAAATTACTGTTTGTGCATTTACAATATTCATTGATTTTTGCCATTGAAAAACATCATGTTATTCATATACCAGAAATGTTTGAAGCTACTGACTGAATGAAAGGAGCTGGCATCTCACTCTCTTTGAATCTTCTTTATCATGCTAAGAGGAGCAGGAAAAAGCAAAAAATTTCAGAATTGCACCTTGCAATGCGGAGAAATTACTGTTTGTGCATTTACAATATTCATTGATTTTTGCCATTGAAAAACGTCCAGAAATTATTGAAGCTACTGACTGAATGAAAGGAGCTGGCATCTCACTCTCTTTGAATCTTCTTTATCATGCTAAGAGGAGCAGGAAAAAGCAAAAAATTTCAGAATTGCACCTTGCAATGCGGAGAAATTACTGTTTGTGCATTTACAATATTCATTGATTTTTGCCATTGAAAAACATCCAGAAATGATTGAAGCTACTGACTGAATGAAAGGAGCTGGCATCTCACTCTCTTTGAATCTTCTTTATCATGCTAAGAGGAGCAGGAAAAAGCAAAAAATTTCAGAATTGCACCTTGCAATGCGGAGAAATTACTGTTTGTGCATTTACAATATTCATTGATTTTTGCCATTGAAAAACATGTTATTCATATACCAGAAATGTTTGAAGCTACTGACTGAATGAAAGGAGCTGGCATCTCACTCTCTTTGAATCTTCTTTATCATGCTAAGAGGAGCAGGAAAAAGCAAAAAATTTCAGAATTGCACCTTGCAATGTGGAGAAATTACTGTTTGTGCATTTACAATATTCATTGATTTTTGCCATTGAAAAACATCATGTTATTCATATACCAGAAATGTTTGAAGCTACTGACTGAATGAAAGGAGCTGGCATCTCACTCTCTTTGAATCTTCTTTATCATGCTAAGAGGAGCAGGAAAAAGCAAAAAATTTCAGAATTGCACCTTGCAATGTGGAGAAATTACTGTTTGTGCATTTACAATATTCATTGATTTTTGCCATTGAAAAACATCATGTTATTCATATACCAGAAATGTTTGAAGCTACTGACTGAATGAAAGGAGCTGGCATCTCACTCTCTTTGAATCTTCTTTATCATGCTAAGAGGAGCAGGAAAAAGCAAAAAATTTCAGAATTGCACCTTGCAATGTGGAGAAATTACTGTTTGTGCATTTACAATATTCATTGATTTTTACCATTGAAAAACGTCCAGAAATGATTGAAGCTACTGACTGAATGAAAGTAGCTGGCATCTCACTCTCTTTGAATCTTCTTTATCATGCTAAGAGGAGCAGGAAAAAGCAAAAAATTTCAGACTTGCACCTTGCAATGCGGAGAAATTACTGTTTGTGCATTTACAATATTCATTGATTTTTGCCATTGAAAAACATCATGTTATTCATATACCAGAAATGTTTGAAGCTACTGACTGAATGAAAGGAGCTGGCATCTCACTCTCTTTGAATCTTCTTTATCATGCTAAGAGGAGCAGGAAAAAGCAAAAAATTTCAGAATTGCACCTTGCAATGTGGAGAAATTACTGTTTGTGCATTTACAATATTCATTGATTTTTACCATTGAAAAACGTCCAGAAATGATTGAAGCTACTGACTGAATGAAAGTAGCTGGCATCTCACTCTCTTTGAATCTTCTTTATCATGCTAAGAGGAGCAGGAAAAAGCAAAAAATTTCAGACTTGCACCTTGCAATGCGGAGAAATTACTGTTTGTGCATTTACAATATTCATTGATTTTTGCCATTGAAAAACATCATGTTATTCATATACCAGAAATGTTTGAAGCTACTGACTGAATCAAAGGAGCTGGCATCTCACTCTCTTTGAATCTTCTTTATCATGCTAAGAGGAGCAGGAAAAAGCAAAAAATTTCAGAATTGCACCTTGCAATGCGGAGAAATTACTGTTTGTGCATTTACAATATTCATTGATTTTTGCCATTGAAAAACGTCCAGAAATGATTGAAGCTACTGACTGAATGAAAGGAGCTGGCATCTCACTCTCTTTGAATCTTCTTTATCATGCTAAGAGGAGCAGGAAAAAGCAAAAAATTTCAGAATTGCACCTTGCAATGCGGAGAAATTACTGTTTGTGCATTTACAATATTCATTGATTTTTGCCATTGAAAAACATGTTATTCATATACCAGAAATGTTTGAAGCTACTGACTGAATGAAAGGAGCTGGCACCTCACTCTCTTTGAATCTTCTTTATCATGCTAAGAGGAGCGGGAAAAAGCAAAAAATTTCAGAATTGCACCTTGCAATGCGGAGAAATTACTGTTTGTGCATTTACAATATTCATTAATTTTTGCCATTGAAAAACGTCCAGAAATGATTGAAGGTACTGACTGAATGAAAGGAGCTGGCATCTCACTCTCTTTGAATCTTCTTTATCATGCTAAGAGGAGCAGGAAAAAGCAAAAAATTTCAGAATTGCACCTTGCAATGCGGAGAAATTACTGTTTGTGCATTTACAATATTCATTGATTTTTGCCATTGAAAAACATCATGTTATTCATATACCAGAAATGTTTGAAGCTACTGACTGAATGAAAGGAGCTGGCATCTCACTCTCTTTGAATCTTCTTTATCATGCTAAGAGGAGCAGGAAAAAGCAAAAAATTTCAGAATTGCACCTTGCAATGTGGAGAAATTACTGTTTGTGCATTTACAATATTCATTGATTTTTGCCATTGAAAAACATCATGTTATTCATATACCAGAAATGTTTGAAGCTACTGACTGAATGAAAGGAGCTGGCATCTCACTCTCTTTGAATCTTCTTTATCATGCTAAGAGGAACAGGAAAAAGCAAAAAATTTCAGAATTGCACCTTGCAATGTGGAGAAATTACTGTTTGTGCATTTACAATATTCATTGATTTTTACCATTGAAAAACGTCCAGAAATGATTGAAGCTACTGACTGAATGAAAGTAGCTGGCATCTCACTCTCTTTGAATCTTCTTTATCATGCTAAGAGGAGCAGGAAAAAGCAAAAAATTTCAGACTTGCACCTTGCAATGCGGAGAAATTACTGTTTGTGCATTTACAATATTCATTGATTTTTGCCATTGAAAAACATCATGTTATTCATGTACCAGAAATGTTTGAAGCTACTGACTGAATGAAAGGAGCTGGCATCTCACTCTCTTTGAATCTTCTTTATCATGCTAAGAGGAGCAGGAAAAAGCAAAAAATTTCAGAATTGCACCTTGCAATGTGGAGAAATTACTGTTTGTGCATTTACAATATTCATTGATTTTTACCATTGAAAAACGTCCAGAAATGATTGAAGCTACTGACTGAATGAAAGTAGCTGGCATCTCACTCTCTTTGAATCTTCTTTATCATGCTAAGAGGAGCAGGAAAAAGCAAAAAATTTCAGACTTGCACCTTGCAATGCGGAGAAATTACTGTTTGTGCATTTACAATATTCATTGATTTTTGCCATTGAAAAACATCATGTTATTCATATACCAGAAATGTTTGAAGCTACTGACTGAATCAAAGGAGCTGGCATCTCACTCTCTTTGAATCTTCTTTATCATGCTAAGAGGAGCAGGAAAAAGCAAAAAATTTCAGAATTGCACCTTGCAATGCGGAGAAATTACTGTTTGTGCATTTACAATATTCATTGATTTTTGCCATTGAAAAACGTCCAGAAATGATTGAAGCTACTGACTGAATGAAAGGAGCTGGCATCTCACTCTCTTTGAATCTTCTTTATCATGCTAAGAGGAGCAGGAAAAAGCAAAAAATTTCAGAATTGCACCTTGCAATGCGGAGAAATTACTGTTTGTGCATTTACAATATTCATTGATTTTTGCCATTGAAAAACGTCCAGAAATGATTGAAGCTACTGACTGAATGAAAGGAGCTGGCATCTCACTCTCTTTGAATCTTCTTTATCATGCTAAGAGGAGCAGGAAAAAGCAAAAAATTTCAGAATTGCACCTTGCAATGCGGAGAAATTACTGTTTGTGCATTTACAATATTCATTGATTTTTGCCATTGAAAAACATGTTATTCATATACCAGAAATGTTTGAAGCTACTGACTGAATGAAAGGAGCTGGCACCTCACTCTCTTTGAATCTTCTTTATCATGCTAAGAGGAGCTGGAAAAAGCAAAAAATTTCAGAATTGCACCTTGCAATGCGGAGAAATTACTGTTTGTGCATTTACAATATTCATTGATTTTTGCCATTGAAAAACGTCCAGAAATGATTGAAGGTACTGACTGAATGAAAGGAGCTGGCATCTCACTCTCTTTGAATCTTCTTTATCATGCTAAGAGGAGCAGGAAAAAGCAAAAAATTTCAGAATTGCACCTTGCAATGCGGAGAAATTACTGTTTGTGCATTTACAATATTCATTGATTTTTGCCATTGAAAAACGTCCAGAAATGATTGAAGCTACTGACTGAATGAAAGGAGCTGGCATCTCACTCTCTTTGAATCTTCTTTATCATGCTAAGAGGAGCAGGAAAAAGCAAAAAATTTCAGAATTGCACCTTGCAATGCGGAGAAATTACTGTTTGTGCATTTACAATATTCATTGATTTTTGCCATTGAAAAACATCATGTTATTCATATACCAGAAATGTTTGAAGCTACTGACTGAATGAAAGGAGTTGGCATCTCACTCTCTTTGAATCTTCTTTATCATGCTAAGAGGAGCAGGAAAAAGCAAAAAATTTCAGAATTGCACCTTGCAATGTGGAGAAATTACTGTTTGTGCATTTACAATATTCATTGATTTTTACCATTGAAAAACGTCCAGAAATGATTGAAGCTACTGACTGAATGAAAGTAGCTGGCATCTCACTCTCTTTGAATCTTCTTTATCATGCTAAGAGGAGCAGGAAAAAGCAAAAAATTTCAGACTTGCACCTTGCAATGCGGAGAAATTACTGTTTGTGCATTTACAATATTCATTGATTTTTGCCATTGAAAAACATCATGTTATTCATAAACCAGAAATGTTTGAAGCTACTGACTGAATGAAAGGAGCTGGCATCTCACTCTCTTTGAATCTTCTTTATCATGCTAAGAGGAGCAGGAAAAAGCAAAAAATTCAGAATTGCACCTTGCAATGTGGAGAAATTACTGTTTGTGCATTTACAATATTCATTGATTTTTACCATTGAAAAACGTCCAGAAATGATTGAAGCTACTGACTGAATGAAAGGAGCTGGCATCTCACTCTCTTTGAATCTTCTTTATCATGCTAAGAGGAGCAGGAAAAAGCAAAAAATTTCAGAATTGCACCTTGCAATGCGGAGAAATTACTGTTTGTGCATTTACAATATTCATTGATTTTTGCCATGGAAAAACGTCCAGAAATGATTGAAGCTACTGACTGAATGAAAGGAGCTGGCATCTCACTCTCTTTGAATCTTCTTTATCATGCTAAGAGGAGCAGGAAAAAGCAAAAAATTTCAGAATTGCACCTTGCAATGCGGAGAAATTACTGTTTGTGCATTTACAATATTCATTGATTTTTGCCATTGAAAAACATCATGTTATTCATATACCAGAAATGATTGAAGCTACTGACTGAATGAAAGGAGCTGGCATCTCACTCTCTTTGAATCTTCTTTATCATGCTAAGAGGAGCAGGAAAAAGCAAAAAATTTCAGAATTGCACCTTGCAATGCGGAGAAATTACTGTTTGTGCATTTACAATATTCATTGATTTTTGCCATTGAAAAACGTCCAGAAATGATTGAAGCTACTGACTGAATGAAAGGAGCTGGCATCTCACTCTCTTTGAATCTTCTTTATCATGCTAAGAGGAGCAGGAAAAAGCAAAAAATTTCAGAATTGCACCTTGCAATGCGGAGAAATTACTGTTTGTGCATTTACAATATTCATTGATTTTTGCGATTGAAAAACATCATGTTATTAATATACCAGAAATGATTGAAGCTACAGACTGAATGAAAGGAGCTGGCATCTCACTCTCTTTGAATCTTCTTTATCATGCTAAGAGGAGCAGGAAAAAGTAAAAAATTTCAGAATTGCACCTTGCAATGCGGAGAAATTACTGTTTGTGCATTTACAATATTCAATGATTTTTGCCATTGAAAAACGTCCAGAAATGATTGAAGCTACTGACTGAATGAAAGGAGCTGGCATCTCACTCTCTTTGAATCTTGTTTATCATGCTAAGAGGAGCAGGAAAAAGCAAAAAATTTCAGAATTGCACCTTGCAATGCGGAGAAATTACTGTTTGTGCATTTACAATATTCATTGATTTTTGCCATTGAAAAACGTCCAGAAATGATTGAAGCTACTGACTGAATGAAAGGAGCTGGCATCTCACTCTCTTTGAATCTTCTTTATCATGCTAAGAGGAGCAGGAAAAAGCAAAAAATTTCAGAATTGCACCTTGCAATGCGGAGAAATTACTGTTTGTGCATTTACAATATTCATTGATTTTTGCCATTGAAAAACATCATGTTATTCATACCCAGAAATGATTGAAGCTACTGACTGAATGAAAGGAGCTGGCATCTCACTCTCTTTGAATCTTCTTTATCATGCTAAGAGGAGCAGGAAAAAGCAAAAAATTTCAGAATTGCACCTTGCAATGCGGAGAAATTACTGTTTGTGCATTTACAATATTCGTTGATTTTTGCCATTGAAAAACGTCCAGAAATGATTGAAGCTACTGACTGAATGAAAGGAGCTGGCATCTCACTCTCTTTGAATCTTCTTTATCATGCTAAGAGGAGCAGGAAAAAGCAAAAAATTTCAGAATTGCACCTTGCAATGCAGAGAAATTACTGTTTGTGCATTTACAATATTCATTGATTTTTGCCATTGAAAAACGTCCAGAAATGATTGAAGCTACTGACTGAATGAAAGGAGTTGGCATCTCACTCTCTTTGAATCTTCTTTACCATGCTAAGAGGAGCAGGAAAAAGCAAAAAATTTTAGAATTGCACCTTGCAATGCGGAGAAATTACTGTTTGTGCATTTACAATATTCATTGATTTTTGACATTGAAAAACATCATGTTATTCATATACCAGAAATAATTGAAGCTACTGACTGAATGAAAGGAGCTGGCATCTCACTCTCTTTGAATCTTCTTTATCATGCTAAGAGGAGCAGGAAAAAGCAAAAAATTTCAGAATTGCACCTTGCAATGCGGAGAAATTACTGTTTGTGCATTTACAATATTCATTGATTTTTGCCATTGAAAAACGTCCAGAAATGATTGAAGCTACTGACTGAATGAAAGGAGCTGGCATCTCACTCTCTTTGAATCTTCTTTATGATGCTAAGAGGAGCAGGAAAAAGCAAAAAATTTCAGAATTGCACCTTGCAATGCGGAGAAATTACTGTTTGTGCATTTACAATATTCATTGATTTTTGCCATTGAAAAACGTCCAGAAATGATTGAAGCTACTGACTGAATGAAAGGAGCTGGCATCTCACTCTCTTTGAATTTTCTTTATCATGCTAAGAGGAGCAGGAAAAAGCAAAAAATTTCAGAAGTGCACCTTGCAATGCGGAGAAATTACTGTTTGTGCATTTACAATATTCATTGATTTTTGCCATTGAAAAACATCATGTTATTCATATACCAGAAATGTTTGAAGCTATTGACTGAATGAAAGAAGCTGGCATCTCACTATCTTTGAATCTTCTTTATCATGCTATGAGGAGCAGGAAAAAGCAAAAAATTTCAGAATTGCACCTTACAATGCGGAGAAATTACTGTTTGTGCATTTACAATATTCATTGATTTTTGCCATTGAAAAACGTCCAGAAATGATTGAAGCTACTGACTGACTGAAAGGAGCTGGCATCTCACTCTCTTTGAATCTTCTTTATCATGCTAAGAGGAGCAGGAAAAAGCAAAAAATTTCAGAATTGCACCTTACAATGCGGAGAAATTACTGTTTGTGCATTTACAATATTCATTGATTTTTGCCATTGAAAAACGTCCAGAAATGATTGAAGCTACTGACTGAATGAAAGGAGCTGGCATCTCACTCTCTTTGAATCTTGTTTATCATGCTAAGAGGAGCAGGAAAAAGCAAAAAATTTCAGAATTGCACCTTGCAATGCGGAGAAATTACTGTTTGTGCATTTACAATATTCATTGATTTTTGCCATTGAAAAACGTCCAGAAATGATTGAAGCTACTGACTGAATGAAAGGAGCTGGCATCTCACTCTCTTTGAATCTTCTTTATCATGCAAAGAGGAGCAGGAAAAAGCAAAAAATTTCAGAATTGCACCTTGCAATGCGGAGAAATTACTGTTTGTGCATTTACAATATTCATTGATTTTTGCCATTGAAAAACATCATGTTATTCATATACCAGAAATGATTGAAGCTACTGACTGAATGAAAGGAGCTGGCATCTCACTCTCTTTGAATCTTCTTTATCATGCTAAGAGGAGCAGGAAAAAGCAAAAAAATTCAGAATTGCACCTTGCAATGCGGAGAAATTACTGTTTGTGCATTTACAATATTCATTGATTTTTGCCATTGAAAAACGTCCAGAAATGATTGAAGCTACTGACTGACTGAAAGGAGCTGGCATCTCACTCTCTTTGAATCTTCTTTATCATGCTAAGAGGAGCAGGAAAAAGCAAAAAATTTCAGAATTGCACCTTACAATGCGGAGAAATTACTGTTTGTGCATTTACAATATTCATTGATTTTTGCCATTGAAAAACGTCCAGAAATGATTGAAGCTACTGACTGAATGAAAGGAGCTGGCATCTCACTCTCTTTGAATCTTGTTTATCATGCTAAGAGGAGCAGGAAAAAGCAAAAAATTTCAGAATTGCACCTTGCAATGCGGAGAAATTACTGTTTGTGCATTTACAATATTCATTGATTTTTGCCATTGAAAAACGTCCAGAAATGATTGAAGCTACTGACTGAATGAAAGGAGCTGGCATCTCACTCTCTTTGAATCTTCTTTATCATGCAAAGAGGAGCAGGAAAAAGCAAAAAATTTCAGAATTGCACCTTGCAATGCGGATAAATTACTGTTTGTGCATTTACAATATTCATTGATTTTTGCCATTGAAAAACATCATGTTATTCATATACCAGAAATGTTTGAAGCTACTGACTGAATGAAAGGAGCTGACATCTCACTCTCTTTGAATCTTCTTTATCATGCTAAGAGGAGCAGGAAAAAGCAAAAAATTTCAGAATTGCACCTTGCAATGCGGAGAAATTACTGTTTGTGCATTTACAATATTCATTGATTTTTGCCATTGAAAAACGTCCAGAAATGATTGAAGCTACTGACTGAATGAAAGGAGCTGGCATCTCACTCTCTTTGAATCTTCTTTATCATGCTAAGAGGAGCAGGAAAAAGCAAAAAATTTCAGAATTGCACCTTGCAATGCGGAGAAATTACTGTTTGTGCATTTACAATATTCATTGATTTTTGCCATTGAAAAACATCATGTTATTCATATACCAGAAATGTTTGAAGCTACTGACTGAATGAAAGGAGCTGGCATCTCACTCTCTTTGAATCTTCTTTATGATGCTAAGAGGAGCAGGAAAAAGCAAAAAATTTCAGAATTGCACCTTGCAATGCGGAGAAATTACTGTTTGTGCATTTACAATATTCATTGATTTTTGCCATTGAAAAACATCATGTTATTCATATACCAGAAATGTTTGAAGCTACTGACTGAATGAAAGGAGCTGGCATCTCACTCTCTTTGAATCTTCTTTATCATGCTAAGAGGAGCAGGAAAAAGCAAAAAATTTCAGAATTGCACCTTGCAATGTGGAGAAATTACTGTTTGTGCATTTACAATATTCATTGATTTTTACCATTGAAAAACGTCCAGAAATGATTGAAGCTACTGACTGAATGAAAGTAGCTGGCATCTCACTCTCTTTGAATCTTCTTTATCATGCTAAGAGGAGCAGGAAAAAGCAAAAAATTTCAGACTTGCACCTTGCAATGCGGAGAAGTTACTGTTTGTGCATTTACAATATTCATTGATTTTTGCCATTGAAAAACATCATGTTATTCATATACCAGAAATGTTTGAAGCTACTGACTGAATGAAAGGAGCTGGCATCTCACTCTCTTTGAATCTTCTTTATCATGCTAAGAGGAGCAGGAAAAAGCAAAAAATTTCAGAATTGCACCTTGCAATGCGGAGAAATTACTGTTTGTGCATTTACAATATTCATTGATTTTTGCCATTGAAAAACGTCCAGAAATGATTGAAGCTACTGACTGAATGAAAGGAGCTGGCATCTCACTCTCTTTGAATCTTGTTTATCATGCTAAGAGGAGCAGGAAAAAGCAAAAAATTTCAGAATTGCACCTTGCAATGCGGAGAAATTACTGTTTGTGCATTTACAATATTCATTGATTTTTGCCATTGAAAAACGTCCAGAAATGATTGAAGCTACTGACTGAATGAAAGGAGCTGGCATCTCACTCTCTTTGAATCTTCTTTATCATGCAAAGAGGAGCAGGAAAAAGCAAAAAATTTCAGAATTGCACCTTGCAATGCGGAGAAATTACTGTTTGTGCATTTACAATATTCATTGATTTTTGCCATTGAAAAACATCATGTTATTCATATACCAGAAATGATTGAAGCTACTGACTGAATGAAAGGAGCTGGCATCTCACTCTCTTTGAATCTTCTTTATCATGCTAAGAGGAGCAGGAAAAAGCAAAAAAATTCAGAATTGCACCTTGCAATGCGGAGAAATTACTGTTTGTGCATTTACAATATTCATTGATTTTTGCCATTGAAAAACGTCCAGAAATGATTGAAGCTACTGACTGACTGAAAGGAGCTGGCATCTCACTCTCTTTGAATCTTCTTTATCATGCTAAGAGGAGCAGGAAAAAGCAAAAAATTTCAGAATTGCACCTTACAATGCGGAGAAATTACTGTTTGTGCATTTACAATATTCATTGATTTTTGCCATTGAAAAACGTCCAGAAATGATTGAAGCTACTGACTGAATGAAAGGAGCTGGCATCTCACTCTCTTTGAATCTTCTTTATCATGCTAAGAGGAGCAGGAAAAAGCAAAAAATTTCAGAATTGCACCTTGCAATGCGGAGAAATTACTGTTTGTGCATTTACAATATTCATTGATTTTTGCCATTGAAAAACGTCCAGAAATGATTGAAGCTACTGACTGAATGAAAGGAGCTGGCATCTCACTCTCTTTGAATCTTCTTTATGATGCTAAGAGGAGCAGGAAAAAGCAAAAAATTTCAGAATTGCACCTTGCAATGCGGAGAAATTACTGTTTGTGCATTTACAATATTCATTGATTTTTGCCATTGAAAAACGTCCAGAAATGATTGAAGCTACTGACTGAATGAAAGGAGCTGGCATCTCACTCTCTTTGAATTTTCTTTATCATGCTAAGAGGAGCAGGAAAAAGCAAAAAATTTCAGAAGTGCACCTTGCAATGCGGAGAAATTACTGTTTGTGCATTTACAATATTCATTGATTTTTGCCATTGAAAAACATCATGTTATTCATATACCAGAAATGTTTGAAGCTATTGACTGAATGAAAGAAGCTGGCATCTCACTATCTTTGAATCTTCTTTATCATGCTATGAGGAGCAGGAAAAAGCAAAAAATTTCAGAATTGCACCTTACAATGCGGAGAAATTACTGTTTGTGCATTTACAATATTCATTGATTTTTGCCATTGAAAAACGTCCAGAAATGATTGAAGCTACTGACTGACTGAAAGGAGCTGGCATCTCACTCTCTTTGAATCTTCTTTATCATGCTAAGAGGAGCAGGAAAAAGCAAAAAATTTCAGAATTGCACCTTACAATGCGGAGAAATTACTGTTTGTGCATTTACAATATTCATTGATTTTTGCCATTGAAAAACGTCCAGAAATGATTGAAGCTACTGACTGAATGAAAGGAGCTGGCATCTCACTCTCTTTGAATCTTGTTTATCATGCTAAGAGGAGCAGGAAAAAGCAAAAAATTTCAGAATTGCACCTTGCAATGCGGAGAAATTACTGTTTGTGCATTTACAATATTCATTGATTTTTGCCATTGAAAAACGTCCAGAAATGATTGAAGCTACTGACTGAATGAAAGGAGCTGGCATCTCACTCTCTTTGAATCTTCTTTATCATGCAAAGAGGAGCAGGAAAAAGCAAAAAATTTCAGAATTGCACCTTGCAATGCGGAGAAATTACTGTTTGTGCATTTACAATATTCATTGATTTTTGCCATTGAAAAACATCATGTTATTCATATACCAGAAATGATTGAAGCTACTGACTGAATGAAAGGAGCTGGCATCTCACTCTCTTTGAATCTTCTTTATCATGCTAAGAGGAGCAGGAAAAAGCAAAAAAATTCAGAATTGCACCTTGCAATGCGGAGAAATTACTGTTTGTGCATTTACAATATTCATTGATTTTTGCCATTGAAAAACGTCCAGAAATGATTGAAGCTACTGACTGACTGAAAGGAGCTGGCATCTCACTCTCTTTGAATCTTCTTTATCATGCTAAGAGGAGCAGGAAAAAGCAAAAAATTTCAGAATTGCACCTTACAATGCGGAGAAATTACTGTTTGTGCATTTACAATATTCATTGATTTTTGCCATTGAAAAACGTCCAGAAATGATTGAAGCTACTGACTGAATGAAAGGAGCTGGCATCTCACTCTCTTTGAATCTTGTTTATCATGCTAAGAGGAGCAGGAAAAAGCAAAAAATTTCAGAATTGCACCTTGCAATGCGGAGAAATTACTGTTTGTGCATTTACAATATTCATTGATTTTTGCCATTGAAAAACGTCCAGAAATGATTGAAGCTACTGACTGAATGAAAGGAGCTGGCATCTCACTCTCTTTGAATCTTCTTTATCATGCAAAGAGGAGCAGGAAAAAGCAAAAAATTTCAGAATTGCACCTTGCAATGCGGATAAATTACTGTTTGTGCATTTACAATATTCATTGATTTTTGCCATTGAAAAACATCATGTTATTCATATACCAGAAATGTTTGAAGCTACTGACTGAATGAAAGGAGCTGACATCTCACTCTCTTTGAATCTTCTTTATCATGCTAAGAGGAGCAGGAAAAAGCAAAAAATTTCAGAATTGCACCTTGCAATGCGGAGAAATTACTGTTTGTGCATTTACAATATTCATTGATTTTTGCCATTGAAAAACGTCCAGAAATGATTGAAGCTACTGACTGAATGAAAGGAGCTGGCATCTCACTCTCTTTGAATCTTCTTTATCATGCTAAGAGGAGCAGGAAAAAGCAAAAAATTTCAGAATTGCACCTTGCAATGCGGAGAAATTACTGTTTGTGCATTTACAATATTCATTGATTTTTGCCATTGAAAAACATCATGTTATTCATATACCAGAAATGTTTGAAGCTACTGACTGAATGAAAGGAGCTGGCATCTCACTCTCTTTGAATCTTCTTTATGATGCTAAGAGGAGCAGGAAAAAGCAAAAAATTTCAGAATTGCACCTTGCAATGCGGAGAAATTACTGTTTGTGCATTTACAATATTCATTGATTTTTGCCATTGAAAAACATCATGTTATTCATATACCAGAAATGTTTGAAGCTACTGACTGAATGAAAGGAGCTGGCATCTCACTCTCTTTGAATCTTCTTTATCATGCTAAGAGGAGCAGGAAAAAGCAAAAAATTTCAGAATTGCACCTTGCAATGTGGAGAAATTACTGTTTGTGCATTTACAATATTCATTGATTTTTACCATTGAAAAACGTCCAGAAATGATTGAAGCTACTGACTGAATGAAAGTAGCTGGCATCTCACTCTCTTTGAATCTTCTTTATCATGCTAAGAGGAGCAGGAAAAAGCAAAAAATTTCAGACTTGCACCTTGCAATGCGGAGAAGTTACTGTTTGTGCATTTACAATATTCATTGATTTTTGCCATTGAAAAACATCATGTTATTCATATACCAGAAATGTTTGAAGCTACTGACTGAATGAAAGGAGCTGGCATCTCACTCTCTTTGAATCTTCTTTATCATGCTAAGAGGAGCAGGAAAAAGCAAAAAATTTCAGAATTGCACCTTGCAATGCGGAGAAATTACTGTTTGTGCATTTACAATATTCATTGATTTTTGCCATTGAAAAACGTCCAGAAATGATTGAAGCTACTGACTGAATGAAAGGAGCTGGCATCTCACTCTCTTTGAATCTTGTTTATCATGCTAAGAGGAGCAGGAAAAAGCAAAAAATTTCAGAATTGCACCTTGCAATGCGGAGAAATTACTGTTTGTGCATTTACAATATTCATTGATTTTTGCCATTGAAAAACGTCCAGAAATGATTGAAGCTACTGACTGAATGAAAGGAGCTGGCATCTCACTCTCTTTGAATCTTCTTTATCATGCAAAGAGGAGCAGGAAAAAGCAAAAAATTTCAGAATTGCACCTTGCAATGCGGAGAAATTACTGTTTGTGCATTTACAATATTCATTGATTTTTGCCATTGAAAAACATCATGTTATTCATATACCAGAAATGATTGAAGCTACTGACTGAATGAAAGGAGCTGGCATCTCACTCTCTTTGAATCTTCTTTATCATGCTAAGAGGAGCAGGAAAAAGCAAAAAAATTCAGAATTGCACCTTGCAATGCGGAGAAATTACTGTTTGTGCATTTACAATATTCATTGATTTTTGCCATTGAAAAACGTCCAGAAATGATTGAAGCTACTGACTGACTGAAAGGAGCTGGCATCTCACTCTCTTTGAATCTTCTTTATCATGCTAAGAGGAGCAGGAAAAAGCAAAAAATTTCAGAATTGCACCTTACAATGCGGAGAAATTACTGTTTGTGCATTTACAATATTCATTGATTTTTGCCATTGAAAAACGTCCAGAAATGATTGAAGCTACTGACTGAATGAAAGGAGCTGGCATCTCACTCTCTTTGAATCTTGTTTATCATGCTAAGAGGAGCAGGAAAAAGCAAAAAATTTCAGAATTGCACCTTGCAATGCGGAGAAATTACTGTTTGTGCATTTACAATATTCATTGATTTTTGCCATTGAAAAACGTCCAGAAATGATTGAAGCTACTGACTGAATGAAAGGAGCTGGCATCTCACTCTCTTTGAATCTTCTTTATCATGCAAAGAGGAGCAGGAAAAAGCAAAAAATTTCAGAATTGCACCTTGCAATGCGGAGAAATTACTGTTTGTGCATTTACAATATTCATTGATTTTTGCCATTGAAAAACATCATGTTATTCATATACCAGAAATGATTGAAGCTACTGACTGAATGAAAGGAGCTGGCATCTCACTCTCTTTGAATCTTCTTTATCATGCTAAGAGGAGCAGGAAAAAGCAAAAAAATTCAGAATTGCACCTTGCAATGCGGAGAAATTACTGTTTGTGCATTTACAATATTCATTGATTTTTGCCATTGAAAAACGTCCAGAAATGATTGAAGCTACTGACTGACTGAAAGGAGCTGGCATCTCACTCTCTTTGAATCTTCTTTATCATGCTAAGAGGAGCAGGAAAAAGCAAAAAATTTCAGAATTGCACCTTACAATGCGGAGAAATTACTGTTTGTGCATTTACAATATTCATTGATTTTTGCCATTGAAAAACGTCCAGAAATGATTGAAGCTACTGACTGAATGAAAGGAGCTGGCATCTCACTCTCTTTGAATCTTGTTTATCATGCTAAGAGGAGCAGGAAAAAGCAAAAAATTTCAGAATTGCACCTTGCAATGCGGAGAAAATACTGTTTGTGCATTTACAATATTCATTGATTTTTGCCATTGAAAAACGTCCAGAAATGATTGAAGCTACTGACTGAATGAAAGGAGCTGGCATCTCACTCTCTTTGAATCTTCTTTATCATGCAAAGAGGAGCAGGAAAAAGCAAAAAATTTCAGAATTGCACCTTGCAATGCGGAGAAATTACTGTTTGTGCATTTACAATATTCATTGATTTTTGCCATTGAAAAACATCATGTTATTCATATACCAGAAATGATTGAAGCTACTGACTGAATGAAAGGAGCTGGCATCTCACTCTCTTTGAATCTTCTTTATCATGCTAAGAGGAGCAGGAAAAAGCAAAAAAATTCAGAATTGCACCTTGCAATGCGGAGAAATTACTGTTTGTGCATTTACAATATTCATTGATTTTTGCCATTGAAAAACGTCCAGAAATGATTGAAGCTACTGACTGAATGAAAGGAGCTGGCATCTCACTCTCTTTGAATCTTCTTTATCATGCTAAGAGGAGCAGGAAAAAGCAAAAAATTTCAGAATTGCACCTTGCAATGCGGATAAATTACTGTTTGTGCATTTACAATATTCATTGATTTTTGCCATTGAAAAACATCATGTTATTCATATACCAGAAATGTTTGAAGCTACTGACTGAATGAAAGGAGCTGACATCTCACTCTCTTTGAATCTTCTTTATCATGCTAAGAGGAGCAGGAAAAAGCAAAAAATTTCAGAATTGCACCTTGCAATGCGGAGAAATTACTGTTTGTGCATTTACAATATTCATTGATTTTTGCCATTGAAAAACGTCCAGAAATGATTGAAGCTACTGACTGAATGAAAGGAGCTGGCATCTCACTCTCTTTGAATCTTCTTTATCATGCTAAGAGGAGCAGGAAAAAGCAAAAAATTTCAGAATTGCACCTTGCAATGCGGAGAAATTACTGTTTGTGCATTTACAATATTCATTGATTTTTGCCATTGAAAAACATCATGTTATTCATATACCAGAAATGTTTGAAGCTACTGACTGAATGAAAGGAGCTGGCATCTCACTCTCTTTGAATCTTCTTTATGATGCTAAGAGGAGCAGGAAAAAGCAAAAAATTTCAGAATTGCACCTTGCAATGCGGAGAAATTACTGTTTGTGCATTTACAATATTCATTGATTTTTGCCATTGAAAAACATCATGTTATTCATATACCAGAAATGTTTGAAGCTACTGACTGAATGAAAGGAGCTGGCATCTCACTCTCTTTGAATCTTCTTTATCATACTAAGAGGAGCAGGAAAAAGCAAAAAATTTCAGAATTGCACCTTGCAATGTGGAGAAATTACTGTTTGTGCATTTACAATATTCATTGATTTTTACCATTGAAAAACGTCCAGAAATGATTGAAGCTACTGACTGAATGAAAGTAGCTGGCATCTCACTCTCTTTGAATCTTCTTTATCATGCTAAGAGGAGCAGGAAAAAGCAAAAAATTTCAGACTTGCACCTTGCAATGCGGAGAAGTTACTGTTTGTGCATTTACAATATTCATTGATTTTTGCCATTGAAAAACATCATGTTATTCATATACCAGAAATGTTTGAAGCTACTGACTGAATGAAAGGAGCTGGCATCTCACTCTCTTTGAATCTTCTTTATCATGCTAAGAGGAGCAGGAAAAAGCAAAAAATTTCAGAATTGCACCTTGCAATGCGGAGAAATTACTGTTTGTGCATTTACAATATTCATTGATTTTTGCCATTGAAAAACGTCCAGAAATGATTGAAGCTACTGACTGAATGAAAGGAGCTGGCATCTCACTCTCTTTGAATCTTCTTTATCATGCTAAGAGGAGCAGGAAAAAGCAAAAAATTTCAGAATTGCACCTTGCAATGCGGAGAAATTACTGTTTGTGCATTTACAATATTCATTGATTTTTGCCATTGAAAAACGTCCAGAAATGATTGAAGCTACTGACTGAATGAAAGGAGCTGGCATCTCACTCTCTTTGAATCTTCTTTATCATGCTAAGAGGAGAAGGAAAAAGCAAAAAATTTCAGAATTGCACCTTGCAATGCGGAGAAATTACTGTTTGTGCATTTACAATATTCATTGATTTTTGCCATTGAAAAACATGTTATTCATATACCAGAAATGTTTGAAGCTACTGACTGAATGAAAGGAGCTGGCACCTCACTCTCTTTGAATCTTCTTTATCATGCTAAGAGGAGCGGGAAAAAGCAAAAAATTTCAGAATTGCACCTTGCAATGCGGAGAAATTACTGTTTGTGCATTTACAATATTCATTGATTTTTGCCATTGAAAAACGTCCAGAAATGATTGAAGCTACTGACTGAATGAAAGGAGCTGGCATCTCACTCTCTTTGAATCTTCTTTATCATGCTAAGAGGAGCAGGAAAAAGCAAAAAATTTCAGAATTGCACCTTGCAATGCGGAGAAATTACAGTTTGTGCATTTACAATATTCATTGATTTTTGCCATTGAAAAACATCCAGAAATGATTGAAGCTACTGACTGAATGAAAGGAGCTGGCATCTCACTCTCTTTGAATCTTCTTTATCATGCTAAGAGGAGCAGGAAAAAGCAAAAAATTTCAGAATTGCACCTTGCAATGCGGAGAAATTACTGTTTGTGCATTTACAATATTCATTGATTTTTGCCATTGAAAAACATCATGTTATTCATATACCAGAAATGTTTGAAGCTACTGACTGAATGAAAGGAGCTGGCATCTCAATCTCTTTGAATCTTCTTTATCATGCTAAGAGGAGCAGGAAAAAGCAAAAAATTTCAGAATTGCACCTTGCAATGTGGAGAAATTACTCTTTGTGCATTTACAATATTCATTGATTTTTACCATTGAAAAACGTCCAGAAATGATTGAAGCTACTGACTGAATGAAAGTAGCTGGCATCTCACTCTCTTTGAATCTTCTTTATCATGCTAAGAGGAGCAGGAAAAAGCAAAAAATTTCAGACTTGCACCTTGCAATGCGGAGAAATTACTGTTTGTGCATTTACAATATTCATTGATTTTTGCCATTGAAAAACATCATGTTATTCATATACCAGAAATGTTTGAAGCTACTGACTGAATGAAAGGAGCTGGCATCTCACTCTCTTTGAATCTTCTTTATCATGCTAAGAGGAGCAGGAAAAAGCAAAAAATTTCAGACTTGCACCTTGCAATGCGGAGAAATTACTGTTTGTGCATTTACAATATTCATTGATTTTTGCCATTGAAAAACGTCCAGAAATGATTGAAGCTACTGACTGAATGAAAGGAGCTGGCATCTCACTCTCTTTGAATCTTCTTTATCATGCAAAGAGGAGCAGGAAAAAGCAAAAAATTTCAGAATTGCACCTTGCAATGCGGAGAAATTACTGTTTGTGCATTTACAATATTCATTGATTTTTGCCATTGAAAAACATCATGTTATTCATATACCAGAAATGATTGAAGCTACTGACTGAATGAAAGGAGCTGGCATCTCACTCTCTTTGAATCTTCTTTATCATGCTAAGAGGAGCAGGAAAAAGCAAAAAAATTCAGAATTGCACCTTGCAATGCGGAGAAATTACTGTTTGTGCATTTACAATATTCATTGATTTTTGCCATTGAAAAACGTCCAGAAATGATTGAAGCTACTGACTGACTGAAAGGAGCTGGCATCTCACTCTCTTTGAATCTTCTTTATCATGCTAAGAGGAGCAGGAAAAAGCAAAAAATTTCAGAATTGCACCTTACAATGCGGAGAAATTACTGTTTGTGCATTTACAATATTCATTGATTTTTGCCATTGAAAAACGTCCAGAAATGATTGAAGCTACTGACTGAATGAAAGGAGCTGGCATCTCACTCTCTTTGAATCTTGTTTATCATGCTAAGAGGAGCAGGAAAAAGCAAAAAATTTCAGAATTGCACCTTGCAATGCGGAGAAATTACTGTTTGTGCATTTACAATATTCATTGATTTTTGCCATTGAAAAACATCATGTTATTCATATACCAGAAATGATTGAAGCTACTGACTGAATGAAAGGAGCTGGCATCTCACTCTCTTTGAATCTTCTTTATCATGCTAAGAGGAGCAGGAAAAAGCAAAAAAATTCAGAATTGCACCTTGCAATGCGGAGAAATTACTGTTTGTGCATTTACAATATTCATTGATTTTTGCCATTGAAAAACGTCCAGAAATGATTGAAGCTACTGACTGACTGAAAGGAGCTGGCATCTCACTCTCTTTGAATCTTCTTTATCATGCTAAGAGGAGCAGGAAAAAGCAAAAAATTTCAGAATTGCACCTTACAATGCGGAGAAATTACTGTTTGTGCATTTACAATATTCATTGATTTTTGCCATTGAAAAACGTCCAGAAATGATTGAAGCTACTGACTGAATGAAAGGAGCTGGCATCTCACTCTCTTTGAATCTTGTTTATCATGCTAAGAGGAGCAGGAAAAAGCAAAAAATTTCAGAATTGCACCTTGCAATGCGGAGAAAATACTGTTTGTGCATTTACAATATTCATTGATTTTTGCCATTGAAAAACGTCCAGAAATGATTGAAGCTACTGACTGAATGAAAGGAGCTGGCATCTCACTCTCTTTGAATCTTCTTTATCATGCAAAGAGGAGCAGGAAAAAGCAAAAAATTTCAGAATTGCACCTTGCAATGCGGAGAAATTACTGTTTGTGCATTTACAATATTCATTGATTTTTGCCATTGAAAAACATCATGTTATTCATATACCAGAAATGATTGAAGCTACTGACTGAATGAAAGGAGCTGGCATCTCACTCTCTTTGAATCTTCTTTATCATGCTAAGAGGAGCAGGAAAAAGCAAAAAAATTCAGAATTGCACCTTGCAATGCGGAGAAATTACTGTTTGTGCATTTACAATATTCATTGATTTTTGCCATTGAAAAACGTCCAGAAATGATTGAAGCTACTGACTGAATGAAAGGAGCTGGCATCTCACTCTCTTTGAATCTTCTTTATCATGCTAAGAGGAGCAGGAAAAAGCAAAAAATTTCAGAATTGCACCTTGTAATGCGGATAAATTACTGTTTGTGCATTTACAATATTCATTGATTTTTGCCATTGAAAAACATCATGTTATTCATATACCAGAAATGTTTGAAGCTACTGACTGAATGAAAGGAGCTGACATCTCACTCTCTTTGAATCTTCTTTATCATGCTAAGAGGAGCAGGAAAAAGCAAAAAATTTCAGAATTGCACCTTGCAATGCGGAGAAATTACTGTTTGTGCATTTACAATATTCATTGATTTTTGCCATTGAAAAACGTCCAGAAATGATTGAAGCTACTGACTGAATGAAAGGAGCTGGCATCTCACTCTCTTTGAATCTTCTTTATCATGCTAAGAGGAGCAGGAAAAAGCAAAAAATTTCAGAATTGCACCTTGCAATGCGGAGAAATTACTGTTTGTGCATTTACAATATTCATTGATTTTTGCCATTGAAAAACATCATGTTATTCATATACCAGAAATGTTTGAAGCTACTGACTGAATGAAAGGAGCTGGCATCTCACTCTCTTTGAATCTTCTTTATGATGCTAAGAGGAGCAGGAAAAAGCAAAAAATTTCAGAATTGCACCTTGCAATGCGGAGAAATTACTGTTTGTGCATTTACAATATTCATTGATTTTTGCCATTGAAAAACATCATGTTATTCATATACCAGAAATGTTTGAAGCTACTGACTGAATGAAAGGAGCTGGCATCTCACTCTCTTTGAATCTTCTTTATCATGCTAAGAGGAGCAGGAAAAAGCAAAAAATTTCAGAATTGCACCTTGCAATGTGGAGAAATTACTGTTTGTGCATTTACAATATTCATTGATTTTTACCATTGAAAAACGTCCAGAAATGATTGAAGCTACTGACTGAATGAAAGTAGCTGGCATCTCACTCTCTTTGAATCTTCTTTATCATGCTAAGAGGAGCAGGAAAAAGCAAAAAATTTCAGAATTGCACCTTGCAATGCGGAGAAATTACTGTTTGTGCATTTACAATATTCATTGATTTTTGCCATTGAAAAACGTCCAGAAATGATTGAAGCTACTGACTGAATGAAAGGAGCTGGCATCTCACTCTCTTTGAATCTTCTTTATCATGCTAAGAGGAGCAGGAAAAAGCAAAAAATTTCAGAATTGCACCTTGCAATGCGGAGAAATTACTGTTTGTGCATTTACAATATTCATTGATTTTTGCCATTGAAAAACGTCCAGAAATGATTGAAGCTACTGACTGAATGAAAGGAGCTGGCATCTCACTCTCTTTGAATCTTCTTTATCATGCTAAGAGGAGAAGGAAAAAGCAAAAAATTTCAGAATTGCACCTTGCAATGCGGAGAAATTACTGTTTGTGCATTTACAATATTCATTGATTTTTGCCATTGAAAAACATGTTATTCATATACCAGAAATGTTTGAAGCTACTGACTGAATGAAAGGAGCTGGCACCTCACTCTCTTTGAATCTTCTTTATCATGCTAAGAGGAGCGGGAAAAAGCAAAAAATTTCAGAATTGCACCTTGCAATGCGGAGAAATTACTGTTTGTGCATTTACAATATTCATTGATTTTTGCCATTGAAAAACGTCCAGAAATGATTGAAGGTACTGACTGAATGAAAGGAGCTGGCATCTCACTCTCTTTGAATCTTCTTTATCATGCTAAGAGGAGCAGGAAAAAGCAAAAAATTTCAGAATTGCACCTTGCAATGCGGAGAAATTACTGTTTGTGCATTTACAATATTCATTGATTTTTGCCATTGAAAAACGTCCAGAAATGATTGAAGCTACTGACTGAATGAAAGGAGCTGGCATCTCACTCTCTTTGAATCTTCTTTATCATGCTAAGAGGAGCAGGAAAAAGCAAAAAATTTCAGAATTGCACCTTGCAATGCGGAGAAATTACAGTTTGTGCATTTACAATATTCATTGATTTTTGCCATTGAAAAACATCCAGAAATGATTGAAGCTACTGACTGAATGAAAGGAGCTGGCATCTCACTCTCTTTGAATCTTCTTTATCATGCTAAGAGGAGCAGGAAAAAGCAAAAAATTTCAGAATTGCACCTTGCAATGCGGAGAAATTACTGTTTGTGCATTTACAATATTCATTGATTTTTGCCATTGAAAAACATCATGTTATTCATATACCAGAAATGTTTGAAGCTACTGACTGAATGAAAGGAGCTGGCATCTCAATCTCTTTGAATCTTCTTTATCATGCTAAGAGGAGCAGGAAAAAGCAAAAAATTTCAGAATTGCACCTTGCAATGTGGAGAAATTACTGTTTGTGCATTTACAATATTCATTGATTTTTACCATTGAAAAACGTCCAGAAATGATTGAAGCTACTGACTGAATGAAAGTAGCTGGCATCTCACTCTCTTTGAATCTTCTTTATCATGCTAAGAGGAGCAGGAAAAAGCAAAAAATTTCAGACTTGCACCTTGCAATGCGGAGAAATTATTGTTTGTGCATTTACAATATTCATTGATTTTTGCCATTGAAAAACATCATGTTATTCATATACCAGAAATGTTTGAAGCTACTGACTGAATGAAAGGAGCTGGCATCTCACTCTCTTTGAATCTTCTTTATCATGCTAAGAGGAGCAGGAAAAAGCAAAAAATTTCAGACTTGCACCTTGCAATGCGGAGAAATTACTGTTTGTGCATTTACAATATTCATTGATTTTTGCCATTGAAAAACATCATGTTATTCATATACCAGAAATGTTTGAAGCTACTGACTGAATGAAAGGAGCTGGCATCTCACTCTCTTTGAATCTTCTTTATCATGCTAAGAGGAGCAGGAAAAAGCAAAAAATTTCAGAATTGCACCTTGCAATGCGGAGAAATTACTGTTTGTGCATTTACAATATTCATTGATTTTTGCCATTGAAAAACGTCCAGAAATGATTGAAGGTACTGACTGAATGAAAGGAGCTGGCATCTCACTCTCTTTGAATCTTCTTTATCATGCTAAGAGGAGCAGGAAAAAGCAAAAAATTTCAGAATTGCACCTTGCAATGCGGAGAAATTACTGTTTGTGCATTTACAATATTCATTGATTTTTGCCATTGAAAAACGTCCAGAAATGATTGAAGCTACTGACTGAATGAAAGGAGCTGGCATCTCACTCTCTTTGAATCTTCTTTATCATGCTAAGAGGAGCAGGAAAAAGCAAAAAATTTCAGAATTGCACCTTGCAATGCAGAGAAATTACAGTTTGTGCATTTACAATATTCATTGATTTTTGCCATTGAAAAACGTCCAGAAATGATTGAAGCTACTGACTGAATGAAAGGAGCTGGCATCTCACTCTCTTTGAATCTTCTTTATCATGCTAAGAGGAGCAGGAAAAAGCAAAAAATTTCAGAATTGCACCTTGCAATGCGGAGAAATTACTGTTTGTGCATTTACAATATTCGTTGATTTTTGCCATTGAAAAACGTCCAGAAATGATTGAAGCTACTGACTGAATGAAAGGAGCTGGCATCTCACTCTCTTTGAATCTTCTTTATCATGCTAAGTGGAGCAGGAAAAAGCAAAAAATTTCAGAATTGCACCTTGCAATGCGGAGAAATTACTGTTTGTGCATTTACAATATTCATTGATTTTTGCCATTGAAAAACATCATGTTATTCATATACCAGAAATGTTTGAAGCTACTGACTGAATGAAAGGAGCTGGCATCTCACTCTCTTTGAATCTTCTTTATCATGCTAAGAGGAGCAGGAAAAAGCAAAAAATTTCAGAATTGCACCTTGCAATGCGGAGAAATTACTGTTTGTGCATTTACAATATTCATTGATTTTTGCCATTGAAAAACATCATGTTATTCATATACCAGAAATGTTTGAAGCTACTGACTGAATGAAAGGAGCTGGCATCTCACTCTCTTTGAATCTTCTTTATCATGCTAAGAGGAGCAGGAAAAAGCAAAAAATTTCAGAATTGCACCTTGCAATGTGGAGAAATTACTGTTTGTGCATTTACAATATTCATTGATTTTTACCATTGAAAAACGTCCAGAAATGATTGAAGCTACTGACTGAATGAAAGGAGCTGGCATCTCACTCTCTTTGAATCTTCTTTATCATGCTAAGAGGAGCAGGAAAAAGCAAAAAATTTCAGAATTGCACCTTGCAATGCGGAGAAATTACTGTTTGTGCATTTACAATATTCATTGATTTTTGCCATTGAAAAACATCATGTTATTCATATACCAGAAATGTTTGAAGCTACTGACTGAATGAAAGGAGCTGGCATCTCACTCTCTTTGAATCTTCTTTATCATGCTAAGAGGAGCAGGAAAAAGCAAAAAATTTCAGAATTGCACCTTGCAATGCGGAGAAATTACTGTTTGTGCATTTACAATATTCATTGATTTTTGCCATTGAAAAACATCATGTTATTCATATACCAGAAATGTTTGAAGCTACTGACTGAATGAAAGGAGCTGGCACCTCACTCTCTTTGAATCTTCTTTATCATGCTAAGAGGAGCGGGAAAAAGCAAAAAATTTCAGAATTGCACCTTGCAATGCGGAGAAATTACTGTTTGTGCATTTACAATATTCATTGATTTTTGCCATTGAAAAACGTCCAGAAATGATTGAAGGTACTGACTGAATGAAAGGAGCTGGCATCTCACTCTCTTTGAATCTTCTTTATCATGCTAAGAGGAGCAGGAAAAAGCAAAAAATTTCAGAATTGCACCTTGCAATGCGGAGAAATTACTGTTTGTGCATTTACAATATTCATTGATTTTTGCCATTGAAAAACGTCCAGAAATGATTGAAGCTACTGACTGAATGAAAGGAGCTGGCATCTCACTCTCTTTGAATCTTCTTTATCATGCTAAGAGGAGCAGGAAAAAGCAAAAAATTTCAGAATTGCACCTTGCAATGCGGAGAAATTACAGTTTGTGCATTTACAATATTCATTGATTTTTGCCATTGAAAAACATCCAGAAATGATTGAAGCTACTGACTGAATGAAAGGAGCTGGCATCTCACTCTCTTTGAATCTTCTTTATCATGCTAAGAGGAGCAGGAAAAAGCAAAAAATTTCAGAATTGCACCTTGCAATGCGGAGAAATTACTGTTTGTGCATTTACAATATTCATTGATTTTTGCCATTGAAAAACATCATGTTATTCATATACCAGAAATGTTTGAAGCTACTGACTGAATGAAAGGAGCTGGCATCTCAATCTCTTTGAATCTTCTTTATCATGCTAAGAGGAGCAGGAAAAAGCAAAAAATTTCAGAATTGCACCTTGCAATGTGGAGAAATTACTGTTTGTGCATTTACAATATTCATTGATTTTTACCATTGAAAAACGTCCAGAAATGATTGAAGCTACTGACTGAATGAAAGTAGCTGGCATCTCACTCTCTTTGAATCTTCTTTATCATGCTAAGAGGAGCAGGAAAAAGCAAAAAATTTCAGACTTGCACCTTGCAATGCGGAGAAATTATTGTTTGTGCATTTACAATATTCATTGATTTTTGCCATTGAAAAACATCATGTTATTCATATACCAGAAATGTTTGAAGCTACTGACTGAATGAAAGGAGCTGGCATCTCACTCTCTTTGAATCTTCTTTATCATGCTAAGAGGAGCAGGAAAAAGCAAAAAATTTCAGACTTGCACCTTGCAATGCGGAGAAATTACTGTTTGTGCATTTACAATATTCATTGATTTTTGCCATTGAAAAACATCATGTTATTCATATACCAGAAATGTTTGAAGCTACTGACTGAATGAAAGGAGCTGGCATCTCACTCTCTTTGAATCTTCTTTATCATGCTAAGAGGAGCAGGAAAAAGCAAAAAATTTCAGAATTGCACCTTGCAATGCGGAGAAATTACTGTTTGTGCATTTACAATATTCATTGATTTTTGCCATTGAAAAACGTCCAGAAATGATTGAAGGTACTGACTGAATGAAAGGAGCTGGCATCTCACTCTCTTTGAATCTTCTTTATCATGCTAAGAGGAGCAGGAAAAAGCAAAAAATTTCAGAATTGCACCTTGCAATGCGGAGAAATTACTGTTTGTGCATTTACAATATTCATTGATTTTTGCCATTGAAAAACGTCCAGAAATGATTGAAGCTACTGACTGAATGAAAGGAGCTGGCATCTCACTCTCTTTGAATCTTCTTTATCATGCTAAGAGGAGCAGGAAAAAGCAAAAAATTTCAGAATTGCACCTTGCAATGCAGAGAAATTACAGTTTGTGCATTTACAATATTCATTGATTTTTGCCATTGAAAAACGTCCAGAAATGATTGAAGCTACTGACTGAATGAAAGGAGCTGGCATCTCACTCTCTTTGAATCTTCTTTATCATGCTAAGAGGAGCAGGAAAAAGCAAAAAATTTCAGAATTGCACCTTGCAATGCGGAGAAATTACTGTTTGTGCATTTACAATATTCGTTGATTTTTGCCATTGAAAAACGTCCAGAAATGATTGAAGCTACTGACTGAATGAAAGGAGCTGGCATCTCACTCTCTTTGAATCTTCTTTATCATGCTAAGTGGAGCAGGAAAAAGCAAAAAATTTCAGAATTGCACCTTGCAATGCGGAGAAATTACTGTTTGTGCATTTACAATATTCATTGATTTTTGCCATTGAAAAACATCATGTTATTCATATACCAGAAATGTTTGAAGCTACTGACTGAATGAAAGGAGCTGGCATCTCACTCTCTTTGAATCTTCTTTATCATGCTAAGAGGAGCAGGAAAAAGCAAAAAATTTCAGAATTGCACCTTGCAATGCGGAGAAATTACTGTTTGTGCATTTACAATATTCATTGATTTTTGCCATTGAAAAACATCATGTTATTCATATACCAGAAATGTTTGAAGCTACTGACTGAATGAAAGGAGCTGGCATCTCACTCTCTTTGAATCTTCTTTATCATGCTAAGAGGAGCAGGAAAAAGCAAAAAATTTCAGAATTGCACCTTGCAATGTGGAGAAATTACTGTTTGTGCATTTACAATATTC
Source organism: Phyllobates terribilis (assembly GCF_046119375.1). Taxonomy (NCBI): domain Eukaryota; kingdom Metazoa; phylum Chordata; class Amphibia; order Anura; family Dendrobatidae; genus Phyllobates; species Phyllobates terribilis. The sequence continues at coordinate 100,158 of NW_027364527.1, forward strand.
ATTGATTTTTACCATTGAAAAACGTCCAGAAATGATTGAAGCTACTGACTGAATGAAAGGAGCTGGCATCTCACTCTCTTTGAATCTTCTTTATCATGCTAAGAGGAGCAGGAAAAAGCAAAAAATTTCAGAATTGCACCTTGCAATGCGGAGAAATTACTGTTTGTGCATTTACAATATTCATTGATTTTTGCCATTGAAAAACATCATGTTATTCATATACCAGAAATGTTTGAAGCTACTGACTGAATGAAAGGAGCTGGCATCTCACTCTCTTTGAATCTTCTTTATCATGCTAAGAGGAGCAGGAAAAAGCAAAAAATTTCAGAATTGCACCTTGCAATGCGGAGAAATTACTGTTTGTGCATTTACAATATTCATTGATTTTTGCCATTGAAAAACGTCCAGAAAAGATTGAAGCTACTGACTGAATGAAAGGAGCTGGCATCTCACTCTCTTTGAATCTTCTTTATCATGCAAAGAGGAGCAGGAAAAAGCAAAAAATTTCAGAATTGCACCTTGCAATGCGGAGAAATTACTGTTTGTGCATTTACAATATTCATTGATTTTTGCCATTGAAAAACATCATGTTATTCATATACCAGAAATGATTGAAGCTACTGACTGAATGAAAGGAGCTGGCATCTCACTCTCTTTTAATCTTCTTTATCATGCTAAGAGGAGCAGGAAAAAGCAAAAAATTTCAGAATTGCACCTTGCAATGCGGAGAAATTACTGTTTGTGCATTTACAATATTCATTGATTTTTGCCATTGAAAAACGTCCAGAAATGTTTGAAGCTACTGACTGAATGAAAGGAGCTGGCATCTCACTCTCTTTGAATCTTCTTTATCATGCTAAGAGGAGCAGGAAAAAGCAAAAAATTTCAGAATTGCACCTTGCAATGTGGAGAAATTACTGTTTGTGCATTTACAATATTCATTGATTTTTGCCATTGAAAAACATCATGTTATTCATATACCAGAAATGTTTGAAGCTACTGACTGAATGAAAGGAGCTGGCATCTCACTCTCTTTGAATCTTCTTTATCATGCTAAGAGGAGCAGGAAAAAGCAAAAAATTTCAGAATTGCACCTTGCAATGCGGAGAAATTACTGTTTGTGCATTTACAATATTCATTGATTTTTGCCATTGAAAAACGTCCAGAAATGATTGAAGCTACTGACTGAATGAAAGGAGCTGGCATCTCACTCTCTTTGAATCTTCTTTATCATGCTAAGAGGAGCAGGAAAAAGCAAAAAATTTCAGAATTGCACCTTGCAATGCGGAGAAATTACTGTTTGTGCATTTACAATATTCATTGATTTTTGCCATTGAAAAACGTCCAGAAATGATTGAAGCTACTGACTGAATGAAAGGAGCTGGCATCTCACTCTCTTTGAATCTTCTTTATCATGCTAAGAGGAGAAGGAAAAAGCAAAAAATTTCAGAATTGCACCTTGCAATGCGGAGAAATTACTGTTTGTGCATTTACAATATTCATTGATTTTTGCCATTGAAAAACATGTTATTCATATACCAGAAATGTTTGAAGCTACTGACTGAATGAAAGGAGCTGGCACCTCACTCTCTTTGAATCTTCTTTATCATGCTAAGAGGAGCGGGAAAAAGCAAAAAATTTCAGAATTGCACCTTGCAATGCGGAGAAATTACTGTTTGTGCATTTACAATATTCATTGATTTTTGCCATTGAAAAACGTCCAGAAATGATTGAAGGTACTGACTGAATGAAAGGAGCTGGCATCTCACTCTCTTTGAATCTTCTTTATCATGCTAAGAGGAGCAGGAAAAAGCAAAAAATTTCAGAATTGCACCTTGCAATGCGGAGAAATTACTGTTTGTGCATTTACAATATTCATTGATTTTTGCCATTGAAAAACGTCCAGAAATGATTGAAGCTACTGACTGAATGAAAGGAGCTGGCATCTCACTCTCTTTGAATCTTCTTTATCATGCTAAGAGGAGCAGGAAAAAGCAAAAAATTTCAGAATTGCACCTTGCAATGCGGAGAAATTACAGTTTGTGCATTTACAATATTCATTGATTTTTGCCATTGAAAAACATCCAGAAATGATTGAAGCTACTGACTGAATGAAAGGAGCTGGCATCTCACTCTCTTTGAATCTTCTTTATCATGCTAAGAGGAGCAGGAAAAAGCAAAAAATTTCAGAATTGCACCTTGCAATGCGGAGAAATTACTGTTTGTGCATTTACAATATTCATTGATTTTTGCCATTGAAAAACATCATGTTATTCATATACCAGAAATGTTTGAAGCTACTGACTGAATGAAAGGAGCTGGCATCTCAATCTCTTTGAATCTTCTTTATCATGCTAAGAGGAGCAGGAAAAAGCAAAAAATTTCAGAATTGCACCTTGCAATGTGGAGAAATTACTGTTTGTGCATTTACAATATTCATTGATTTTTACCATTGAAAAACGTCCAGAAATGATTGAAGCTACTGACTGAATGAAAGTAGCTGGCATCTCACTCTCTTTGAATCTTCTTTATCATGCTAAGAGGAGCAGGAAAAAGCAAAAAATTTCAGACTTGCACCTTGCAATGCGGAGAAATTACTGTTTGTGCATTTACAATATTCATTGATTTTTGCCATTGAAAAACATCATGTTATTCATATACCAGAAATGTTTGAAGCTACTGACTGAATGAAAGGAGCTGGCATCTCACTCTCTTTGAATCTTCTTTATCATGCTAAGAGGAGCAGGAAAAAGCAAAAAATTTCAGACTTGCACCTTGCAATGCGGAGAAATTACTGTTTGTGCATTTACAATATTCATTGATTTTTGCCATTGAAAAACATCATGTTATTCATATACCAGAAATGTTTGAAGCTACTGACAATGAAAGGAGCTGGCATCTCACTCTCTTTGAATCTTGTTTATCATGCTAAGAGGAGCAGGAAAAAGCAAAAAATTTCAGAATTGCACCTTGCAATGCGGAGAAATTACTGTTTGTGCATTTACAATATTCATTGATTTTTGCCATTGAAAAACGTCCAGAAATGATTGAAGCTACTGACTGAATGAAAGGAGCTGGCATCTCACTCTCTTTGAATCTTCTTTATCATGCAAAGAGGAGCAGGAAAAAGCAAAAAATTTCAGAATTGCACCTTGCAATGCGGAGAAATTACTGTTTGTGCATTTACAATATTCATTGATTTTTGCCATTGAAAAACATCATGTTATTCATATACCAGAAATGATTGAAGCTACTGACTGAATGAAAGGAGCTGGCATCTCACTCTCTTTGAATCTTCTTTATCATGCTAAGAGGAGAAGGAGAAAGCAAAAAATTTCAGAATTGCACCTTGCAATGCGGAGAAATTACTGTTTGTGCATTTACAATATTCATTGATTTTTGCCATTGAAAAACGTCCAGAAATGTTTGAAGCTACTGACTGAATGAAAGGAGCTGGCATCTCACTCTCTTTGAATCTTCTTTATCATGCTAAGAGGAGCAGGAAAAAGCAAAAAATTTCAGAATTGCACCTTGCAATGTGGAGAAATTACTGTTTGTGCATTTACAATATTCATTGATTTTTGCCATTGAAAAACGTCCAGAAATGATTGAAGCTACTGACTGAATGAAAGGAGCTGGCATCTCACTCTCTTTGAATCTTCTTTATCATGCTAAGAGGAGAAGGAAAAAGCAAAAAATTTCAGAATTGCACCTTGCAATGCGGAGAAATTACTGTTTGTGCATTTACAATATTCATTGATTTTTGCCATTGAAAAACATGTTATTCATATACCAGAAATGTTTGAAGCTACTGACTGAATGAAAGGAGCTGGCACCGCACTCTCTTTGAATCTTCTTTATCATGCTAAGAGGAGCGGGAAAAAGCAAAAAATTTCAGAATTGCACCTTGCAATGCGGAGAAATTACTGTTTGTGCATTTACAATATTCATTGATTTTTGCCATTGAAAAACGTCCAGAAATGATTGAAGGTACTGACTGAATGAAAGGAGCTGGCATCTCACTCTCTTTGAATCTTCTTTATCATGCTAAGAGGAGCAGGAAAAAGCAAAAAATTTCAGAATTGCACCTTGCAATGCGGAGAAATTACTGTTTGTGCATTTACAATATTCATTGATTTTTGCCATTGAAAAACGTCCAGAAATGATTGAAGCTACTGACTGAATGAAAGGAGCTGGCATCTCACTCTCTTTGAATCTTCTTTATCATGCTAAGAGGAGCAGGAAAAAGCAAAAAATTTCAGAATTGCACCTTGCAATGCGGAGAAATTACAGTTTGTGCATTTACAATATTCATTGATTTTTGCCATTGAAAAACATCCAGAAATGATTGAAGCTACTGACTGAATGAAAGGAGCTGGCATCTCACTCTCTTTGAATCTTCTTTATCATGCTAAGAGGAGCAGGAAAAAGCAAAAAATTTCAGAATTGCACCTTGCAATGCGGAGAAATTACTGTTTGTGCATTTACAATATTCATTGATTTTTGCCATTGAAAAACATCATGTTATTCATATACCAGAAATGTTTGAAGCTACTGACTGAATGAAAGGAGCTGGCATCTCAATCTCTTTGAATCTTCTTTATCATGCTAAGAGGAGCAGGAAAAAGCAAAAAATTTCAGAATTGCACCTTGCAATGTGGAGAAATTACTGTTTGTGCATTTACAATATTCATTGATTTTTACCATTGAAAAACGTCCAGAAATGATTGAAGCTACTGACTGAATGAAAGTAGCTGGCATCTCACTCTCTTTGAATCTTCTTTATCATGCTAAGAGGAGCAGGAAAAAGCAAAAAATTTCAGACTTGCACCTTGCAATACGGAGAAATTACTGTTTGTGCATTTACAATATTCATTGATTTTTGCCATTGAAAAACATCATGTTATTCATATACCAGAAATGTTTGAAGCTACTGACTGAATGAAAGGAGCTGGCATCTCACTCTCTTTGAATCTTCTTTATCATGCTAAGAGGAGCAGGAAAAAGCAAAAAATTTCAGACTTGCACCTTGCAATGCGGAGAAATTACTGTTTGTGCATTTACAATATTCATTGATTTTTGCCATTGAAAAACATCATGTTATTCATATACCAGAAATGTTTGAAGCTACTGACTGAATGAAAGGAGCTGGCATCTCACTCTCTTTGAATCTTCTTTATCATGCTAAGAGGAGCAGGAAAAAGCAAAAAATTTCAGAATTGCACCTTGCAATGCGGAGAAATTACTGTTTGTGCATTTACAATATTCATTGATTTTTGCCATTGAAAAACGTCCAGAAATGATTGAAGGTACTGACTGAATGAAAGGAGCTGGCATCTCACTCTCTTTGAATCTTCTTTATCATGCTAAGAGGAGCAGGAAAAAGCAAAAAATTTCAGAATTGCACCTTGCAATGCGGAGAAATTACTGTTTGTGCATTTACAATATTCATTGATTTTTGCCATTGAAAAACGTCCAGAAATGATTGAAGCTACTGACTGAATGAAAGGAGCTGGCATCTCACTCTCTTTGAATCTTCTTTATCATGCTAAGAGGAGCAGGAAAAAGCAAAAAATTTCAGAATTGCACCTTGCAATGCGGAGAAATTACAGTTTGTGCATTTACAATATTCATTGATTTTTGCCATTGAAAAACGTCCAGAAATGATTGAAGCTACTGACTGAATGAAAGGAGCTGGCATCTCACTCTCTTTGAATCTTCTTTATCATGCTAAGAGGAGCAGGAAAAAGCAAAAAATTTCAGAATTGCACCTTGCAATGCGGAGAAATTACTGTTTGTGCATTTACAATATTCGTTGATTTTTGCCATTGAAAAACGTCCAGAAATGATTGAAGCTACTGACTGAATGAAAGGAGCTGGCATCTCACTCTCTTTGAATCTTCTTTATCATGCTAAGTGGAGCAGGAAAAAGCAAAAAATTTCAGAATTGCACCTTGCAATGCGGAGAAATTACTGTTTGTGCATTTACAATATTCATTGATTTTTGCCATTGAAAAACATCATGTTATTCATATACCAGAAATGTTTGAAGCTACTGACTGAATGAAAGGAGCTGGCATCTCACTCTCTTTGAATCTTCTTTATCATGCTAAGAGGAGCAGGAAAAAGCAAAAAATTTCAGAATTGCACCTTGCAATGCGGAGAAATTACTGTTTGTGCATTTACAATATTCATTGATTTTTGCCATTGAAAAACATCATGTTATTCATATACCAGAAATGTTTGAAGCTACTGACTGAATGAAAGGAGCTGGCATCTCACTCTCTTTGAATCTTCTTTATCATGCTAAGAGGAGCAGGAAAAAGCAAAAAATTTCAGAATTGCACCTTGCAATGTGGAGAAATTACTGTTTGTGCATTTACAATATTCATTGATTTTTGCCATTGAAAAACGTCCAGAAATGATTGAAGCTACTGACTGAATGAAAGGAGCTGGCATCTCACTCTCTTTGAATCTTCTTTATCATGCTAAGAGGAGCAGGAAAAAGCAAAAAATTTCAGAATTGCACCTTGCAATGCGGAGAAATTACAGTTTGTGCATTTACAATATTCATTGATTTTTGCCATTGAAAAACATCCAGAAATGATTGAAGCTACTGACTGAATGAAAGGAGCTGGCATCTCACTCTCTTTGAATCTTCTTTATCATGCTAAGAGGAGCAGGAAAAAGCATAAAATTTCAGAATTGCACCTTGCAATGCGGAGAAATTACTGTTTGTGCATTTACAATATTCATTGATTTTTGCCATTGAAAAACATCATGTTATTCATATACCAGAAATGTTTGAAGCTACTGACTGAATGAAAGGAGCTGGCATCTCAATCTCTTTGAATCTTCTTTATCATGCTAAGAGGAGCAGGAAAAAGCAAAAAATTTCAGAATTGCACCTTGCAATGCGGAGAAATTACTGTTTGTGCATTTACAATATTCATTGATTTTTACCATTGAAAAACGTCCAGAAATGATTGAAGCTACTGACTGAATGAAAGTAGCTGGCATCTCACTCTCTTTGAATCTTCTTTATCATGCTAAGAGGAGCAGGAAAAAGCAAAAAATTTCAGACTTGCACCTTGCAATGCGGAGAAATTACTGTTTGTGCATTTACAATATTCATTGATTTTTGCCATTGAAAAACATCATGTTATTCATATACCAGAAATGTTTGAAGCTACTGACTGAATGAAAGGAGCTGGCATCTCACTCTCTTTGATTCTTCTTTATCATGCTAAGAGGAGCAGGAAAAAGCAAAAAATTTCAGACTTGCACCTTGCAATGCGGAGAAATTACTGTTTGTGCATTTACAATATTCATTGATTTTTGCCATTGAAAAACATCATGTTATTCATATACCAGAAATGTTTGAAGCTACTGACTGAATGAAAGGAGCTGGCATCTCACTCTCTTTGAATCTTCTTTATCATGCTAAGAGGAGCAGGAAAAAGCAAAAAATTTCAGAATTGCACCTTGCAATGCGGAGAAATTACTGTTTGTGCATTTACAATATTCATTGATTTTTGCCATTGAAAAACGTCCAGAAATGATTGAAGGTACTGACTGAATGAAAGGAGCTGGCATCTCACTCTCTTTGAATCTTCTTTATCATGCTAAGTGGAGCAGGAAAAAGCAAAAAATTTCAGAATTGCACCTTGCAATGCGGAGAAATTACAGTTTGTGCATTTACAATATTCATTGATTTTTGCCATTGAAAAACGTCCAGAAATGATTGAAGCTACTGACTGAATGAAAGGAGCTGGCATCTCACTCTCTTTGAATCTTCTTTATCATGCTAAGAGGAGCAGGAAAAAGCAAAAAATTTCAGAATTGCACCTTGCAATGCGGAGAAATTACTGTTTGTGCATTTACAATATTCGTTGATTTTTGCCATTGAAAAACGTCCAGAAATGATTGAAGCTACTGACTGAATGAAAGGAGTTGGCATCTCACTCTCTTTGAATCTTCTTTATCATGCTAAGTGGAGCAGGAAAAAGCAAAAAATTTCAGAATTGCACCTTGCAATGCGGAGAAATTACTGTTTGTGCATTTACAATATTCATTGATTTTTGCCATTGAAAAACATCATGTTATTCATATACCAGAAATGTTTGAAGCTACTGACTGAATGAAAGGAGCTGGCATCTCACTCTCTTTGAATCTTCTTTATCATGCTAAGAGGAGCAGGAAAAAGCAAAAAATTTCAGAATTGCACCTTGCAATGCGGAGAAATTACTGTTTGTGCATTTACAATATTCATTGATTTTTGCCATTGAAAAACATCATGTTATTCATATACCAGAAATGTTTGAAGCTACTGACTGAATGAAAGGAGCTGGCATCTCACTCTCTTTGAATCTTCTTTATCATGCTAAGAGGAGCAGGAAAAAGCAAAAAATTTCAGAATTGCACCTTGCAATGTGGAGAAATTACTGTTTGTGCATTTACAATATTCATTGATTTTTACCATTGAAAAACGTCCAGAAATGATTGAAGCTACTGACTGAATGAAAGGAGCTGGCATCTCACTCTCTTTGAATCTTCTTTATCATGCTAAGAGGAGCAGGAAAAAGCAAAAAATTTCAGAATTGCACCTTGCAATGCGGAGAAATTACTGTTTGTGCATTTACAATATTCATTGATTTTTGCCATTGAAAAACATCATGTTATTCATATACCAGAAATGTTTGAAGCTACTGACTGAATGAAAGGAGCTGGCATCTCACTCTCTTTGAATCTTCTTTATCATGCTAAGAGGAGCAGGAAAAAGCAAAAAATTTCAGAATTGCACCTTGCAATGCGGAGAAATTACTGTTTGTGCATTTACAATATTCATTGATTTTTGCCATTGAAAAACATCATGTTATTCATATACCAGAAATGTTTGAAGCTACTGACTGAATGAAAGGAGCTGGCATCTCACTCTCTTTGAATCTTCTTTATCATGCTAAGAGGAGCAGGAAAAAGCAAAAAATTTCAGAATTGCACCTTGCAATGTGGAGAAATTACTGTTTGTGCATTTACAATATTCATTGATTTTTACCATTGAAAAACGTCCAGAAATGATTGAAGCTACTGACTGAATGAAAGTAGCTGGCATCTCACTCTCTTTGAATCTTCTTTATCATGCTAAGAGGAGCAGGAAAAAGCAAAAAATTTCAGACTTGCACCTTGCAATGCGGAGAAATTACTGTTTGTGCATTTACAATATTCATTGATTTTTGCCATTGAAAAACATCATGTTATTCATATACCAGAAATGTTTGAAGCTACTGACTGAATGAAAGGAGCTGGCATCTCACTCTCTTTGAATCTTCTTTATCATGCTAAGAGGAGCAGGAAAAAGCAAAAAATTTCAGAATTGCACCTTGCAATGCGGAGAAATTACTGTTTGTGCATTTACAATATTCATTGATTTTTGCCATTGAAAAACGTCCAGAAATGATTGAAGCTACTGACTGAATGAAAGGAGCTGGCATCTCACTCTCTTTGAATCTTCTTTATCATGCTAAGAGGAGCAGGAAAAAGCAAAAAATGTCAGAATTGCACCTTGCAATGCGGAGAAATTACTGTTTGTGCATTTACAATATTCATTGATTTTTGCCATTGAAAAACGTCCAGAAATGATTGAAGCTACTGACTGAATGAAAGGAGCTGGCATCTCACTCTCTTTGAATCTTCTTTATCATGCTAAGAGGAGCAGGAAAAAGCAAAAAATTTCAGAATTGCACCTTGCAATGCGGAGAAATTACTGTTTGTGCATTTACAATATTCATTGATTTTTGCCATTGAAAAACATGTTATTCATATACCAGAAATGTTTGAAGCTACTGACTGAATGAAAGGAGCTGGCACCTCACTCTCTTTGAATCTTCTTTATCATGCTAAGAGGAGCGGGAAAAAGCAAAAAATTACAGAATTGCACCTTGCAATGCGGAGAAATTACTGTTTGTGCATTTACAATATTCATTGATTTTTGCCATTGAAAAACGTCCTGAAATGATTGAAGGTACTGACTGAATGAAAGGAGATGGCATCTCACTCTCTTTGAATCTTCTTTATCATGCTAAGAGGAGCAGGAAAAAGCAAAAAATTTCAGAAATGCACCTTGCAATGCGGAGAAATTACTGTTTGTGCATTTACAATATTCATTGATTTTTGCCATTGAAAAACGTCCAGAAATGATTGAAGCTACTGACTGAATGAAAGGAGCTGGCATCTCACTCTCTTTGAATCTTCTTTATCATGCTAAGAGGAGCAGGAAAAAGCAAAAAATTTCAGAATTGCACCTTGCAATGCGGAGAAATTACAGTTTGTGCATTTACAATATTCATTGATTTTTGCCATTGAAAAACATCCAGAAATGATTGAAGCTACTGACTGAATGAAAGGAGCTGGCATCTCACTCTCTTTGAATCTTCTTTATCATGCTAAGAGGAGCAGGAAAAAGCAAAAAATTTCAGAATTGCACCTTGCAATGCGGAGAAATTACTGTTTGTGCATTTACAATATTCATTGATTTTTACCATTGAAAAACGTCCAGAAATGATTGAAGCTACTGACTGAATGAAAGTAGCTGGCATCTCACTCTCTTTGAATCTTCTTTATCATGCTAAGAGGAGCAGGAAAAAGCAAAAAATTTCAGACTTGCACCTTGCAATGCGGAGAAATTACTGTTTGTGCATTTACAATATTCATTGATTTTTGCCATTGAAAAACATCATGTTATTCATATACCAGAAATGTTTGAAGCTACTGACAATGAAAGGAGCTGGCATCTCACTCTCTTTGAATCTTCTTTATCATGCTAAGAGGAGCAGGAAAAAGCAAAAAATTTCAGAATTGCACCTTGCAATGCGGAGAAATTACTGTTTGTGCATTTACAATATTCATTGATTTTTGCCATTGAAAAACATCATGTTATTCATATACCAGAAATGTTTGAAGCTACTGACTGAATGAAAGGAGCTGGCATCTCACTCTCTTTGAATCTTCTTTATCATGCTAAGAGGAGCAGGAAAAAGCAAAAAATTTCAGAATTGCACCTTGCAATGTGGAGAAATTACTGTTTGTGCATTTACAATATTCATTGATTTTTACCATTGAAAAACGTCCAGAAATGATTGAAGCTACTGACTGAATGAAAGTAGCTGGCATCTCACTCTCTTTGAATCTTCTTTATCATGCTAAGAGGAGCAGGAAAAAGCAAAAAATTTCAGACTTGCACCTTGCAATGCGGAGAAATTACTGTTTGTGCATTTACAATATTCATTGATTTTTGCCATTGAAAAACATCATGTTATTCATATACCAGAAATGTTTGAAGCTACTGACTGAATGAAAGGAGCTGGCATCTCACTCTCTTTGAATCTTCTTTATCATGCTAAGAGGAGCAGGAAAAAGCAAAAAATTTCAGAATTGCACCTTGCAATGCGGAGAAATTACTGTTTGTGCATTTACAATATTCATTGATTTTTGCCATTGAAAAACGTCCAGAAATGATTGAAGCTACTGACTGAATGAAAGGAGCTGGAATCTCACTCTCTTTGAATCTTCTTTATCATGCTAAGAGGAGCAGGAAAAAGCAAAAAATTTCAGAATTGCACCTTGCAATGCGGAGAAATTACTGTTTGTGCATTTACAATATTCATTGATTTTTGCCATTGAAAAACATCATGTTATTCATATACCAGAAATGTTTGAAGCTACTGACTGAATGAAAGGAGCTGGCATCTCACTCTCTTTGAATCTTCTTTATCATGCTAAGAGGAGCAGGAAAAAGCAAAAAATTTCAGAATTGCACCTTGCAATGCGGAGAAATTACTGTTTGTGCATTTATAATATTCAATGATTTTTGCCATTGAAAAACGTCCAGAAATGATTGAAGCTACTGACTGAACGAAAGGAGCTGGCATCTCACTCTCTTTGAATCTTCTTTATCATGCTAAGAGGAGCAGGAAAAAGCAAAAAATTTCAGAATTGCACCTTGCAATGCGGAGAAATTACTGTTTGTGCATTTACAATATTCATTGATTTTTGCCATTGAAAAACATCATGTTATTCATATACCAGAAATGTTTGAAGCTACTGACTGAATGAAAGGAGCTGGCATCTCACTCTCTTTGAATCTTCTTTATCATGCTAAGAGGAGCAGGAAAAAGCAAAAAATTTCAGAATTGCACCTTGCAATGCGGAGAAATTACTGTTTGTGCATTTACAATATTCATTGATTTTTGCCATTGAAAAACGTCCAGAAATGATTGAAGCTACTGACTGAATGAAAGGAGCTGGCATCTCACTCTCTTTGAATCTTCTTTATCATGCTAAGAGGAGCAGGAAAAAGCAAAAAATTTCAGAATTGCACCTTGCAATGCGGAGAAATTACTGTTTGTGCATTTACAATATTCATTGATTTTTGCCATTGAAAAACGTCCAGAAATGATTGAAGCTACTGACTGAATGAAAGGAGCTGGCATCTCACTCTCTTTGAATCTTCTTTATCATGCTAAGAGGAGCAGGAAAAAGCAAAAAATTTCAGAATTGCATCTTGCAATGCGGAGAAATTACAGTTTGTGCATTTACAATATTCATTGATTTTTGCCATTGAAAAACATCCAGAAATGATTGAAGCTACTGACTGAATGAAAGGAGCTGGCATCTCACTCTCTTTGAATCTTCTTTATCATGCTAAGAGGAGCAGGAAAAAGCAAAAAATTTCAGAATTGCACCTTGCAATGCGGAGAAATTACTGTTTGTGCATTTACAATATTCATTGATTTTTGCCATTGAAAAACATCATGTTATTCATATACCAGAAATGTTTGAAGCTACTGACTGAATGAAAGGAGCTGGCATCTCACTCTCTTTGAATCTTCTTTATCATGCTAAGAGGAGCAGGAAAAAGCAAAAAATTTCAGAATTGCACCTTGCAATGTGGAGAAATTACTGTTTGTGCATTTACAATATTCATTGATTTTTACCATTGAAAAACGTCCAGAAATGATTGAAGCTACTGACTGAATGAAAGTAGCTGGCATCTCACTCTCTTTGAATCTTCTTTATCATGCTAAGAGGAGCAGGAAAAAGCAAAAAATTTCAGACTTGCACCTTGCAATGCGGAGAAATTACTGTTTGTGCATTTACAATATTCATTGATTTTTGCCATTGAAAAACATCATGTTATTCATATACCAGAAATGTTTGAAGCTACTGACTGAATGAAAGGAGCTGGCATCTCACTCTCTTTGAATCTTCTTTATCATGCTAAGAGGAGCAGGAAAAAGCAAAAAATTTCAGAAATGCACCTTGCAATGCGGAGAAATTACTGTTTGTGCATTTACAATATTCATTGATTTTTGCCATTGAAAAACGTCCAGAAATGATTGAAGCTACTGACTGAATGAAAGGAGCTGGCATCTCACTCTCTTTGAATCTTCTTTATCATGCTAAGAGGAGCAGGAAAAAGCAAAAAATTTCAGAATTGCACCTTGCAATGCGGAGAAATTACAGTTTGTGCATTTACAATATTCATTGATTTTTGCCATTGAAAAACATCCAGAAATGATTGAAGCTACTGACTGAATGAAAGGAGCTGGCATCTCACTCTCTTTGAATCTTCTTTATCATGCTAAGAGGAGCAGGAAAAAGCAAAAAATTTCAGAATTGCACCTTGCAATGCGGAGAAATTACTGTTTGTGCATTTACAATATTCATTGATTTTTACCATTGAAAAACGTCCAGAAATGATTGAAGCTACTGACTGAATGAAAGTAGCTGGCATCTCACTCTCTTTGAATCTTCTTTATCATGCTAAGAGGAGCAGGAAAAAGCAAAAAATTTCAGACTTGCACCTTGCAATGCGGAGAAATTACTGTTTGTGCATTTACAATATTCATTGATTTTTGCCATTGAAAAACATCATGTTATTCATATACCAGAAATGTTTGAAGCTACTGACAATGAAAGGAGCTGGCATCTCACTCTCTTTGAATCTTCTTTATCATGCTAAGAGGAGCAGGAAAAAGCAAAAAATTTCAGAATTGCACCTTGCAATGCGGAGAAATTACTGTTTGTGCATTTACAATATTCATTGATTTTTGCCATTGAAAAACATCATGTTATTCATATACCAGAAATGTTTGAAGCTACTGACTGAATGAAAGGAGCTGGCATCTCACTCTCTTTGAATCTTCTTTATCATGCTAAGAGGAGCAGGAAAAAGCAAAAAATTTCAGAATTGCACCTTGCAATGTGGAGAAATTACTGTTTGTGCATTTACAATATTCATTGATTTTTACCATTGAAAAACGTCCAGAAATGATTGAAGCTACTGACTGAATGAAAGTAGCTGGCATCTCACTCTCTTTGAATCTTCTTTATCATGCTAAGAGGAGCAGGAAAAAGCAAAAAATTTCAGACTTGCACCTTGCAATGCGGAGAAATTACTGTTTGTGCATTTACAATATTCATTGATTTTTGCCATTGAAAAACATCATGTTATTCATATACCAGAAATGTTTGAAGCTACTGACTGAATGAAAGGAGCTGGCATCTCACTCTCTTTGAATCTTCTTTATCATGCTAAGAGGAGCAGGAAAAAGCAAAAAATTTCAGAATTGCACCTTGCAATGCGGAGAAATTACTGTTTGTGCATTTACAATATTCATTGATTTTTGCCATTGAAAAACGTCCAGAAATGATTGAAGCTACTGACTGAATGAAAGGAGCTGGAATCTCACTCTCTTTGAATCTTCTTTATCATGCTAAGAGGAGCAGGAAAAAGCAAAAAATTTCAGAATTGCACCTTGCAATGCGGAGAAATTACTGTTTGTGCATTTACAATATTCATTGATTTTTGCCATTGAAAAACATCATGTTATTCATATACCAGAAATGTTTGAAGCTACTGACTGAATGAAAGGAGCTGGCATCTCACTCTCTTTGAATCTTCTTTATCATGCTAAGAGGAGCAGGAAAAAGCAAAAAATTTCAGAATTGCACCTTGCAATGCGGAGAAATTACTGTTTGTGCATTTATAATATTCAATGATTTTTGCCATTGAAAAACGTCCAGAAATGATTGAAGCTACTGACTGAACGAAAGGAGCTGGCATCTCACTCTCTTTGAATCTTCTTTATCATGCTAAGAGGAGCAGGAAAAAGCAAAAAAATTTCAGAATTGCACCTTGCAATGCGGAGAAATTACTGTTTGTGCATTTACAATATTCATTGATTTTTGCCATTGAAAAACATCATGTTATTCATATACCAGAAATGTTTGAAGCTACTGACTGAATGAAAGGAGCTGGCATCTCACTCTCTTTGAATCTTCTTTATCATGCTAAGAGGAGCAGGAAAAAGCAAAAAATTTCAGAATTGCACCTTGCAATGCGGAGAAATTACTGTTTGTGCATTTACAATATTCATTGATTTTTGCCATTGAAAAACGTCCAGAAATGATTGAAGCTACTGACTGAATGAAAGGAGCTGGCATCTCACTCTCTTTGAATCTTCTTTATCATGCTAAGAGGAGCAGGAAAAAGCAAAAAATTTCAGAATTGCACCTTGCAATGCGGAGAAATTACTGTTTGTGCATTTACAATATTCATTGATTTTTGCCATTGAAAAACGTCCAGAAATGATTGAAGCTACTGACTGAATGAAAGGAGCTGGCATCTCACTCTCTTTGAATCTTCTTTATCATGCTAAGAGGAGCAGGAAAAAGCAAAAAATTTCAGAATTGCATCTTGCAATGCGGAGAAATTACAGTTTGTGCATTTACAATATTCATTGATTTTTGCCATTGAAAAACATCCAGAAATGATTGAAGCTACTGACTGAATGAAAGGAGCTGGCATCTCACTCTCTTTGAATCTTCTTTATCATGCTAAGAGGAGCAGGAAAAAGCAAAAAATTTCAGAATTGCACCTTGCAATGCGGAGAAATTACTGTTTGTGCATTTACAATATTCATTGATTTTTGCCATTGAAAAACATCATGTTATTCATATACCAGAAATGTTTGAAGCTACTGACTGAATGAAAGGAGCTGGCATCTCACTCTCTTTGAATCTTCTTTATCATGCTAAGAGGAGCAGGAAAAAGCAAAAAATTTCAGAATTGCACCTTGCAATGTGGAGAAATTACTGTTTGTGCATTTACAATATTCATTGATTTTTACCATTGAAAAACGTCCAGAAATGATTGAAGCTACTGACTGAATGAAAGTAGCTGGCATCTCACTCTCTTTGAATCTTCTTTATCATGCTAAGAGGAGCAGGAAAAAGCAAAAAATTTCAGACTTGCACCTTGCAATGCGGAGAAATTACTGTTTGTGCATTTACAATATTCATTGATTTTTGCCATTGAAAAACATCATGTTATTCATATACCAGAAATGTTTGAAGCTACTGACTGAATGAAAGGAGCTGGCATCTCACTCTCTTTGAATCTTCTTTATCATGCTAAGAGGAGCAGGAAAAAGCAAAAAATTTCAGAATTGCACCTTGCAATGCGGAGAAATTACTGTTTGTGCATTTACAATATTCATTGATTTTTGCCATTGAAAAACATCATGTTATTCATATACCAGAAATGTTTGAAGCTACTGACTGAATGAAAGGAGCTGGCATCTCACTCTCTTTGAATCTTCTTTATCATGCTAAGAGGAGCAGGAAAAAGCAAAAAATTTCAGAATTGCACCTTGCAATGTGGAGAAATTACTGTTTGTGCATTTACAATATTCATTGATTTTTACCATTGAAAAACGTCCAGAAATGATTGAAGCTACTGACTGAATGAAAGTAGCTGGCATCTCACTCTCTTTGAATCTTCTTTATCATGCTAAGAGGAGCAGGAAAAAGCAAAAAATTTCAGACTTGCACCTTGCAATGCGGAGAAATTACTGTTTGTGCATTTACAATATTCATTGATTTTTGCCATTGAAAAACATCATGTTATTCATATACCAGAAATGTTTGAAGCTACTGACTGAATGAAAGGAGCTGGCATCTCACTCTCTTTGAATCTTCTTTATCATGCTAAGAGGAGCAGGAAAAAGCAAAAAATTTCAGAATTGCACCTTGCAATGCGGAGAAATTACTGTTTGTGCATTTACAATATTCATTGATTTTTGCCACTGAAAAACGTCCAGAAATGATTGAAGCTACTGACTGAATGAAAGGAGCTGGCATCTCACTCTCTTTGAATCTTCTTTATCATGCTAAGAGGAGCAGGAAAAAGCAAAAAATTTCAGAATTGCACCTTGCAATGCGGAGAAATTATTGTTTGTGCATTTACAATATTCATTGATTTTTGCCATTGAAAAACATCATGTTATTCATATACCAGAAATGTTTGAAGCTACTGACTGAATGAAAGGAGCTGGCATCTCACTCTCTTTGAATCTTCTTTATCATGCTAAGAGGAGCAGGAAAAAGCAAAAAATTTCAGAATTGCACCTTGCAATGCGGAGAAATTACTGTTTGTGCATTTATAATATTCAATGATTTTTGCCATTGAAAAACATCCAGAAATGATTGAAGCTACTGACTGAACGAAAGGAGCTGGCATCTCACTCTCTTTGAATCTTCTTTATCATGCTAAGAGGAGCAGGAAAAAGCAAAAAATTTCAGAATTGCACCTTGCAATGCGGAGAAATTACTGTTTGTGCATTTACAATATTCATTGATTTTTGCCATTGAAAAACATCATGTTATTCATATACCAGAAATGTTTGAAGCTACTGACTGAATGAAAGGAGCTGGCATCTCACTCTCTTTGAATCTTCTTTATCATGCTAAGAGGAGCAGGAAAAAGCAAAAAATTTCAGAATTGCACCTTGCAATGCGGAGAAATTACTGTTTGTGCATTTACAATATTCATTGATTTTTGCCATTGAAAAACATCCAGAAATGATTGAAGCTACTGACTGAATGAAAGGAGCTGGCATCTCACTCTCTTTGAATCTTCTTTATCATGCTAAGAGGAGCAGGAAAAAGCAAAAAATTTCAGAATTGCACCTTGCAATGCGGAGAAATTACTGTTTGTGCATTTACAATATTCATTGATTTTTGCCATTGAAAAACGTCCAGAAATGATTGAAGCTACTGACTAAATGAAAGGAGCTGGCATCTCACTCTCTTTGAATCTTGTTTATCATGCTAAGAGGAGCAGGAAAAAGCAAAAAATTTCAGAATTGCACCTTGCAATGCGGAGAAATTACTGTTTGTGCATTTACAATATTCATTGATTTTTGCCATTGAAAAACGTCCAGAAATGATTGAAGCTACTGACTGAATGAAAGGAGCTGGCATCTCACTCTCTTTGAATCTTCTTTATCATGCTAAGAGGAGCAGGAAAAAGCAAAAAATTTCAGAATTGCACCTTGCAATGCGGAGAAATTACAGTTTGTGCATTTACAATATTCATTGATTTTTGCCATTGAAAAACATCCAGAAATGATTGAAGCTACTGACTGAATGAAAGGAGCTGGCATCTCACTCTCTTTGAATCTTCTTTATCATGCTAAGAGGAGCAGGAAAAAGCAAAAAATTTCAGAATTGCACCTTGCAATGCGGAGAAATTACTGTTTGTGCATTTACAATATTCATTGATTTTTGCCATTGAAAAACATCATGTTATTCATATACCAGAAATGTTTGAAGCTACTGACTGAATGAAAGGAGCTGGCATCTCACTCTCTTTGAATCCTCTTTATCATGCTAAGAGGAGCAGGAAAAAGCAAAAAATTTCAGAATTGCACCTTGCAATGTGGAGAAATTACTGTTTGTGCATTTACAATATTCATTGATTTTTACCATTGAAAAACGTCCAGAAATGATTGAAGCTACTGACTGAATGAAAGTAGCTGGCATCTCACTCTCTTTGAATCTTCTTTATCATGCTAAGAGGAGCAGGAAAAAGCAAAAAATTTCAGACTTGCACCTTGCAATGCGGAGAAATTACTGTTTGTGCATTTACAATATTCATTGATTTTTCCAATTGAAAAACATCATGTTATTCATATACCAGAAATGTTTGAAGCTACTGACTGAATGAAAGGAGCTGGCATCTCACTCTCTTTGAATCTTCTTTATCATGCTAAGAGGAGCAGGAAAAAGCAAAAAATTTCAGAATTGCACCTTGCAATGCGGAGAAATTACTGTTTGTGCATTTACAATATTCACTGATTTTTGCCATTGAAAAACATCATGTTATTCATATACCAGAAATGTTTGAAGCTACTGACTGAATGAAAGGAGCTGGCACCTCACTCTCTTTGAATCTTCTTTATCATGCTAAGAGGAGCAGGAAAAAGCAAAAAATTTCAGAATTGCACCTTGCAATGTGGAGAAATTACTGTTTCTGCATTTACAATATTCATTGATTTTTACCATTGAAAAACGTCCAGAAATGATTGAAGCTACTGACTGAATGAAAGTAGCTGGCATCTCACTCTCTTTGAATCTTCTTTATCATGCTAAGAGGAGCAGGAAAAAGCAAAAAATTTCAGACTTGCACCTTGCAATGCGGAGAAATTACTGTTTGTGCATTTACAATATTCATTGATTTTTGCCATTGAAAAACATCATGTTATTCATATACCAGAAATGTTTGAAGCTACTGACTGAATGAAAGGAGCTGGCATCTCACTCTCTTTGAATCTTCTTTATCATGCTAAGAGGAGCAGGAAAAAGCAAAAAATTTCAGAATTGCACCTTGCAATGCGGAGAAATTACTGTTTGTGCATTTACAATATTCATTGATTTTTACCATTGAAAAACGTCCAGAAATGATTGAAGCTACTGACTGAATGAAAGTAGCTGGCATCTCACTCTCTTTGAATCTTCTTTATCATGCTAAGAGGAGCAGGAAAAAGCAAAAAATTTCAGACTTGCACCTTGCAATGCGGAGAAATTACTGTTTGTGCATTTACAATATTCATTGATTTTTGCCATTGAAAAACATCATGTTATTCATATACCAGAAATGTTTGAAGCTACTGACTGAATGAAAGGAGCTGGCATCTCACTCTCTTTGAATCTTGTTTATCATGCTAAGAGGAGCAGGAAAAAGCAAAAAATTTCAGAATTGCACCTTGCAATGCGGAGAAATTACTGTTTGTGCATTTACAATATTCATTGATTTTTGCCATTGAAAAACGTCCAGAAATGATTGAAGCTACTGACTGAATGAAAGGAGCTGGCATCTCACTCTCTTTGAATCTTCTTTATCATGCTAAGAGGAGCAGGAAAAAGCAAAAAATTTCAGAATTGCACCTTGCAATGCGGAGAAATTACAGTTTGTGCATTTACAATATTCATTGATTTTTGCCATTGAAAAACATCCAGAAATGATTGAAGCTACTGACTGAATGAAAGGAGCTGGCATCTCACTCTCTTTGAATCTTCTTTATCATGCTAAGAGGAGCAGGAAAAAGCAAAAAATTTCAGAATTGCACCTTGCAATGCGGAGAAATTACTGTTTGTGCATTTACAATATTCATTGATTTTTGCCATTGAAAAACATCATGTTATTCATATACCAGAAATGTTTGAAGCTACTGACTGAATGAAAGGAGCTGGCATCTCACTCTCTTTGAATCTTCTTTATCATGCTAAGAGGAGCAGGAAAAAGCAAAAAATTTCAGAATTGCACCTTGCAATGTGGAGAAATTACTGTTTGTGCATTTACAATATTCATTGATTTTTACCATTGAAAAACGTCCAGAAATGATTGAAGCTACTGACTGAATGAAAGTAGCTGGCATCTCACTCTCTTTGAATCTTCTTTATCATGCTAAGAGGAGCAGGAAAAAGCAAAAAATTTCAGACTTGCACCTTGCAATGCGGAGAAATTACTGTTTGTGCATTTACAATATTCATTGATTTTTGCCATTGAAAAACATCATGTTATTCATATACCAGAAATGTTTGAAGCTACTGACTGAATGAAAGGAGCTGGCATCTCACTCTCTTTGAATCTTCTTTATCATGCTAAGAGGAGCAGGAAAAAGCAAAAAATTTCAGAATTGCACCTTGCAATGCGGAGAAATTACTGTTTGTGCATTTACAATATTCATTGATTTTTGCCATTGAAAAACATCATGTTATTCATATACCAGAAATGTTTGAAGCTACTGACTGAATGAAAGGAGCTGGCATCTCACTCTCTTTGAATCTTCTTTATCATGCTAAGAGGAGCAGGAAAAAGCAAAAAATTTCAGAATTGCACCTTGCAATGCGGAGAAATTACTGTTTGTGCATTTATAATATTCAATGATTTTTGCCATTGAAAAACATCCAGAAATGATTGAAGCTACTGACTGAACGAAAGGAGCTGGCATCTCACTCTCTTTGAATCTTCTTTATCATGCTAAGAGGAGCAGGAAAAAGCAAAAAATTTCAGAATTGTACCTTGCAATGCGGAGAAATTACTGTTTGTGCATTTACAATATTCATTGATTTTTGCCATTGAAAAACATCATGTTATTCATATACCAGAAATGTTTGAAGCTACTGACTGAATGAAAGGAGCTGGCATCTCACTCTCTTTGAATCTTCTTTATCATGCTAAGAGGAGCAGGAAAAAGCAAAAAATTTCAGAATTGCACCTTGCAATGCGGAGAAATTACTGTTTGTGCATTTACAATATTCATTGATTTTTGCCATTGAAAAACGTCCAGAAATGATTGAAGCTACTGACTGAATGAAAGGAGCTGGCATCTCACTCTCTTTGAATCTTCTTTATCATGCTAAGAGGAGCAGGAAAAAGCAAAAAATTTCAGAATTGCACCTTGCAATGCGGAGAAATTACTGTTTGTGCATTTACAATATTCATTGATTTTTGCCATTGAAAAACGTCCAGAAATGATTGAAGCTACTGACTGAATGAAAGGAGCTGGCATCTCACTCTCTTTGAATCTTGTTTATCATGCTAAGAGGAGCAGGAAAAAGCAAAAAATTTCAGAATTGCACCTTGCAATGCGGAGAAATTACTGTTTGTGCATTTACAATATTCATTGATTTTTGCCATTGAAAAACGTCCAGAAATGATTGAAGCTACTGACTGAATGAAAGGAGCTGGCATCTCACTCTCTTTGAATCTTCTTTATCATGCTAAGAGGAGCAGGAAAAAGCAAAAAATTTCAGAATTGCACCTTGCAATGCGGAGAAATTACTGTTTGTGCATTTACAATATTCATTGATTTTTGCCATTGAAAAACATCATGTTATTCATATACCAGAAATGTTTGAAGCTACTGACTGAATGAAAGGAGCTGGCATCTCACTCTCTTTGAATCTTCTTTATCATGCTAGGATTAGCAGGAAAAAGCAAAAAATTTCCGAATTGCCCCTTGCAATGTGGAGAAATTACTGTTTGTGCATTTACAATATTCATTGATTTTTGCCATTGAAAAACGTCCAGAAATGATTGAAGCTACTGACTGAATGAAAGGAGCTGGCATCTCACTCTCTTTGAATCTTCTTTATCATGCTAAGAGGAGCAGGAAAAAGCAAAAAATTTCAGAATTGCACCTTGCAATGCGGAGAAATTACTGTTTGTGCATTTACAATATTCATTGATTTTTGCCATTGAAAAACGTCCAGAAATGATTGAAGCTACTGACTGAATGAAAGGAGCTGGCATCTCACTCTCTTTGAATCTTGTTTATCATGCTAAGAGGAGCAGGAAAAAGCAAAAAATTTCAGAATTGCACCTTGCAATGCGGAGAAATTACTGTTTGTGCATTTACAATATTCATTGATTTTTGCCATTGAAAAACGTCCAGAAATGATTGAAGCTACTGACTGAATGAAAGGAGCTGGCATCTCACTCTCTTTGAATCTTCTTTATCATGCTAATAGGAGCAGGAAAAAGCAAAAAATTTCAGAATTGCACCTTGCAATGCGGAGAAATTACTGTTTGTGCATTTACAATATTCATTGATTTTTGCCATTGAAAAACATCATGTTATTCATATACCAGAAATGTTTGAAGCTACTGACTGAATGAAAGGAGCTGGCATCTCACTCTCTTTGAATCTTGTTTATCATGCTAAGAGGAGCAGGAAAAAGCAAAAAATTTCAGAATTGCACCTTGCAATGCGGAGAAATTACTGTTTGTGCATTTACAATATTCATTGATTTTTGCCATTGAAAAACGTCCAGAAATGATTGAAGCTACTGACTGAATGAAAGGAGCTGGCATCTCACTCTCTTTGAATCTTCTTTATCATGCTAAGAGGAGCAGGAAAAAGCAAAAAATTTCAGAATTGCACCTTGCAATGCGGAGAAATTACAGTTTGTGCATTTACAATATTCATTGATTTTTGCCATTGAAAAACATCCAGAAATGATTGAAGCTACTGACTGAATGAAAGGAGCTGGCATCTCACTCTCTTTGAATCTTCTTTATCATGCTAAGAGGAGCAGGAAAAAGCAAAAAATTTCAGAATTGCACCTTGCAATGCGGAGAAATTACTGTTTGTGCATTTACAATATTCATTGATTTTTGCCATTGAAAAACATCATGTTATTCATATACCAGAAATGTTTGAAGCTACTGACTGAATGAAAGGAGCTGGCATCTCACTCTCTTTGAATCTTCTTTATCATGCTAAGAGGAGCAGGAAAAAGCAAAAAATTTCAGAATTGCACCTTGCAATGTGGAGAAATTACTGTTTGTGCATTTACAATATTCATTGATTTTTACCATTGAAAAACGTCCAGAAATGATTGAAGCTACTGACTGAATGAAAGTAGCTGGCATCTCACTCTCTTTGAATCTTCTTTATCATGCTAAGAGGAGCAGGAAAAAGCAAAAAATTTCAGACTTGCACCTTGCAATGCGGAGAAATTACTGTTTGTGCATTTACAATATTCATTGATTTTTGCCATTGAAAAACATCATGTTATTCATATACCAGAAATGTTTGAAGCTACTGACTGAATGAAAGGAGCTGGCATCTCACTCTCTTTGAATCTTCTTTATCATGCTAAGAGGAGCAGGAAAAAGCAAAAAATTTCAGAATTGCACCTTGCAATGCGGAGAAATTACTGTTTGTGCATTTACAATATTCATTGATTTTTGCCATTGAAAAACATCATGTTATTCATATACCAGAAATGTTTGAAGCTACTGACTGAATGAAAGGAGCTGGCATCTCACTCTCTTTGAATCTTCTTTATCATGCTAAGAGGAGCATGAAAAAGCAAAAAATTTCAGAATTGCACCTTGCAATGTGGAGAAATTACTGTTTGTGCATTTACAATATTCATTGATTTTTACCATTGAAAAACGTCCAGAAATGATTGAAGCTACTGACTGAATGAAAGTAGCTGGCATCTCACTCTCTTTGAATCTTCTTTATCATGCTAAGAGGAGCAGGAAAAAGCAAAAAATTTCAGACTTGCACCTTGCAATGCGGAGAAATTACTGTTTGTGCATTTACAATATTCATTGATTTTTGCCATTGAAAAACATCATGTTATTCATATACCAGAAATGTTTGAAGCTACTGACTGAATGAAAGGAGCTGGCATCTCACTCTCTTTGAATCTTCTTTATCATGCTAAGAGGAGCAGGAAAAAGCAAAAAATTTCAGAATTGCACCTTGCAATGCGGAGAAATTACTGTTTGTGCATTTATAATATTCAATGATTTTTGCCATTGAAAAACATCCAGAAATGATTGAAGCTACTGACTGAACGAAAGGAGCTGGCATCTCACTCTCTTTGAATCTTCTTTATCATGCTAAGAGGAGCAGGAAAAAGCAAAAAATTTCAGAATTGTACCTTGCAATGCGGAGAAATTACTGTTTGTGCATTTACAATATTCATTGATTTTTGCCATTGAAAAACATCATGTTATTCATATACCAGAAATGTTTGAAGCTACTGACTGAATGAAAGGAGCTGGCATCTCACTCTCTTTGAATCTTCTTTATCATGCTAAGAGGAGCAGGAAAAAGCAAAAAATTTCAGAATTGCACCTTGCAATGCGGAGAAATTACTGTTTGTGCATTTACAATATTCATTGATTTTTGCCATTGAAAAACGTCCAGAAATGATTGAAGCTACTGACTGAATGAAAGGAGCTGGCATCTCACTCTCTTTGAATCTTCTTCATCATGCTAAGAGGAGCAGGAAAAAGCAAAAAATTTCAGAATTGCACCTTGCAATGCGGAGAAATTACTGTTTGTGCATTTACAATATTCATTGATTTTTGCCATTGAAAAACGTCCAGAAATGATTGAAGCTACTGACTGAATGAAAGGAGCTGGCATCTCACTCTCTTTGAAACTTGTTTATCATGCTAAGAGGAGCAGGAAAAAGCAAAAAATTTCAGAATTGCACCTTGCAATGCGGAGAAATTACTGTTTGTGCATTTACAATATTCATTGATTTTTGCCATTGAAAAACGTCCAGAAATGATTGAAGCTACTGACTGAATGAAAGGAGCTGGCATCTCACTCTCTTTGAATCTTCTTTATCATGCTAAGAGGAGCAGGAAAAAGCAAAAAATTTCAGAATTGCACCTTGCAATGCGGAGAAATTACTGTTTGTGCATTTACAATATTCATTGATTTTTGCCATTGAAAAACATCATGTTATTCATATACCAGAAATGTTTGAAGCTACTGACTGAATGAAAGGAGCTGGCATCTCACTCTCTTTGAATCTTCTTTATCATGCTAGGATTAGCAGGAAAAAGCAAAAAATTTCCGAATTGCCCCTTGCAATGTGGAGAAATTACTGTTTGTGCATTTACAATATTCATTGATTTTTGCCATTGAAAAACGTCCAGAAATGATTGAAGCTACTGACTGAATGAAAGGAGATGGCATCTCACTCTCTTTGAATCTTCTTTATCATGCTAAGAGGAGCAGGAAAAAGCAAAAAATTTCAGAATTGCACCTTGCAATGCGGAGAAATTACTGTTTGTGCATTTACAATATTCATTGATTTTTGCCATTGAAAAACGTCCAGAAATGATTGAAGCTACTGACTGAATGAAAGGAGCTGGCATCTCACTCTCTTTGAATCTTGTTTATCATGCTAAGAGGAGCAGGAAAAAGCAAAAAATTTCAGAATTGCACCTTGCAATGCGGAGAAATTACTGTTTGTGCATTTACAATATTCATTGATTTTTGCCATTGAAAAACGTCCAGAAATGATTGAAGCTACTGACTGAATGAAAGGAGCTGGCATCTCACTCTCTTTGAATCTTCTTTATCATGCTAATAGGAGCAGGAAAAAGCAAAAAATTTCAGAATTGCACCTTGCAATGCGGAGAAATTACTGTTTGTGCATTTACAATATTCATTGATTTTTGCCATTGAAAAACATCATGTTATTCATATACCAGAAATGATTGAAGCTACTGACTGAATGAAAAGAGCTGGCATCTCACTCTCTTTGAATCTTCTTTATCATGCTAAGAGGAGCAGGAAAAAGCAAAAAATTTCAGAATTGAACCTTGCAATGCGGAGAAATTACTGTTTGTGCATTTACAATATTCATTGATTTTTGCCATTGAAAAACGTCCAGAAATGATTGAAGCTACTGACTGAATGAAAGGAGCTGGCATCTCACTCTCTTTGAATCTTCTTTATCATGCTAAGAGGAGCAGGAAAAAGCAAAAAATTTCAGAATTGCACCTTGCAATGCGGAGAAATTATTTTTTGTGCATTTACAATATTCATTGATTTTTGCCATTGAAAAACATCATGTTATTCATATACCAGAAATGTTTGAAGCTACTGACTGAATGAAAGGAGCTGACATCTCACTCTCTTTGAGTCTTCTTTATCATGCTAAGAGGAGCAGGAAAAAGCAAAAAATTTCAGAATTGCACCTTGCAATGCGGAGAAATTACTGTTTGTGCATTTACAATATTCATTGATTTTTGCCATTGAAAAACGTGCAGAAATGATTGAAGCTACTGACTGAATGAAAGGAGCTGGCATCTCACTCTCTTTGAATCTTCTTTATCATGCTAAGAGGAGCAGGAAAAAGCAAAAAATTTCAGAATTGCACCTTGCAATGCGGAGAAATTACTGTTTGTGCATTTACAATATTCATTGATTTTTGCCATTGAAAAACATCATGTTATTCATATACCAGAAATGTTTGAAGCTACTGACTGAATGAAAGGAGCTGGCATCTCACTCTCTTTGAATCTTCTTTATCATGCTAAGAGGAGCAGGAAAAAGCAAAAAATTTCAGAATTGCACCTTGCAATGCGGAGAAATTACTGTTTGTGCATTTACAATATTCATTGATTTTTGCCATTGAAAAACATCATGTTATTCATATACCAGAAATGTTTGAAGCTACTGACTGAATGAAAGGAGCTGGCATCTCACTCTCTTTGAATCTTCTTTATCATGCTAAGAGGAGCAGGAAAAAGCAAAAAATTTCAGAATTGCACCTTGCAATGTGGAGAAATTACTGTTTGTGCATTTACAATATTCATTGATTTTTACCATTGAAAAACGTCCAGAAATGATTGAAGCTACTGACTGAATGAAAGTAGCTGGCATCTCACTCTCTTTGAATCTTCTTTATCATGCTAAGAGGAGCAGGAAAAAGCAAAAAATTTCAGACTTGCACCTTGCAATGCGGAGAAATTACTGTTTGTGCATTTACAATATTCATTGATTTTTGCCATTGAAAAACATCATGTTATTCATATACCAGAAATGTTTTAAGCTACTGACTGAATGAAAGGAGCTGGCATCTCACTCTCTTTGAATCTTCTTTATCATGCTAAGAGGAGCAGGAAAAAGCAAAAAATTTCAGAATTGCACCTTGCAATGCGGAGAAATTACTGTTTGTGCATTTACAATATTCATTGATTTTTGCCATTGAAAAACATCATGTTATTCATATACCAGAAATGTTTGAAGCTACTGACTGAATGAAAGGAGCTGGCATCTCACTCTCTTTGAATCTTCTTTATCATGCTAAGAGGAGCAGGAAAAAGCAAAAAATTTCAGAATTGCACCTTGCAATGTGGAGAAATTACTGTTTGTGCATTTACAATATTCATTGATTTTTACCATTGAAAAACGTTCAGAAATGATTGAAGCTACTGACTGAATGAAAGTAGCTGGCATCTCACTCTCTTTGAATCTTCTTTATCATGCTAAGAGGAGCAGGAAAAAGCAAAAAATTTCAGACTTGCACCTTGCAATGCGGAGAAATTACTGTTTGTGCATTTACAATATTCATTGATTTTTGCCATTGAAAAACATCATGTTATTCATATACCAGAAATGTTTGAAGCTACTGACTGAATGAAAGGAGCTGGCATCTCACTCTCTTTGAATCTTCTTTATCATGCTAAGAGGAGCAGGAAAAAGCAAAAAATTTCGGAATTGCACCTTGCAATGCGGAGAAATTACTGTTTGTGCATTTACAATATTCATTGATTTTTGCCATTGAAAAACGTCCAGAAATGATTGAAGCTACTGACTGAATGAAAGGAGCTGGCATCTCACTCTCTTTGAATCTTCTTTATCATGCTAAGAGGAGCAGGAAAAAGCAAAAAATTTCAGAATTGCACCTTGCAATGCGGAGAAATTACTGTTTGTGCATTTACAATATTCATTGATTTTTGCCATTGAAAAACATCATGTTATTCATATACCAGAAATGTTTGAAGCTACTGACTGAATGAAAGGAGCTGGCATCCCACTCTCTTTGAATCTTCTTTATCATGCTAAGAGGAGCAGGAAAAAGCAAAAAATTTCAGAATTGCACCTTGCAATGTGGAGAAATTACTGTTTGTGCATTTACAATATTCATTGATTTTTACCATTGAAAAACGTCCAGAAATGATTGAAGCTACTGACTGAATGAAAGTAGCTGGCATCTCACTCTCTTTGAATCTTCTTTATCATGCTAAGAGGAGCAGGAAAAAGCAAAAAATTTCAGAATTGCACCTTGCAATGCGGAGAAATTACTGTTTGTGCATTTACAATATTCATTGATTTTTGCCATTGAAAAACATCATGTTATTCATATACCAGAAATGTTTGAAGCTACTGACTGAATGAAAGGAGCTGGCATCTCACTCTCTTTGAATCTTCTTTATCATGCTAAGAGGAGCAGGAAAAAGCAAAAAATTTCAGAATTGCACCTTGCAATGCGGAGAAATTACTGTTTGTGCATTTATAATATTAAATGATTTTTGCCATTGAAAAACGTCCAGAAATGATTGAAGCTACTGACTGAACGAAAGGAGCTGGCATCTCACTCTCTTTGAATCTTCTTTATCATGCTAAGAGGAGCAGGAAAAAGCAAAAAATTTCAGAATTGCACCTTGCAATGCGGAGAAATTACTGTTTGTGCATTTACAATATTCATTGATTTTTGCCATTGAAAAACGTCCAGAAATGATTGAAGCTACTGACTGAATGAAAGGAGCTGGCATCTCACTCTCTTTGAATCTTCTTTATCATGCTAAGAGGAGCAGGAAAAAGCAAAAAATTTCAGAATTGCACCTTGCAATGCGGAGAAATTACTGTTTGTGCATTTACAATATTCATTGATTTTTGCCATTGAAAAACATCATGTTATTCATATACCAGAAATGTTTGAAGCTACTGACTGAATGAAAGGAGCTGGCATCTCACTCTCTTTGAATCTTCTTTATCATGCTAAGAGGAGCAGGAAAAAGCAAAAAATTTCAGAATTGCACCTTGCAATGCGGAGAAATTACTGTTTGTGCATTTACAATATTCATTGATTTTTGCCATTGAAAAACATCATGTTATTCATATACCAGAAATGTTTGAAGCTACTGACTGAATGAAAGGAGCTGGCATCTCACTCTCTTTGAATCTTCTTTATCATGCTAAGAGGAGCAGGAAAAAGCAAAAAATTTCAGAATTGCACCTTGCAATGTGGAGAAATTACTGTTTGTGCATTTACAATATTCATTGATTTTTACCATTGAAAAACGTCCAGAAATGATTGAAGCTACTGACTGAATGAAAGTAGCTGGCATCTCACTCTCTTTGAATCTTCTTTATCATGCTAAGAGGAGCAGGAAAAAGCAAAAAATTTCAGACTTGCACCTTGCAATGCGGAGAAATTACTGTTTGTGCATTTACAATATTCATTGATTTTTGCCATTGAAAAACATCATGTTATTCATATACCAGAAATGTTTGAAGCTACTGACTGAATGAAAGGAGCTGGCATCTCACTCTCTTTGAATCTTCTTTATCATGCTAAGAGGAGCAGGAAAAAGCAAAAAATTTCAGAATTGCACCTTGCAATGCGGAGAAATTACTGTTTGTGCATTTACAATATTCATTGATTTTTGCCATTGAAAAACATCATGTTATTCATATACCAGAAATGTTTGAAGCTACTGACTGAATGAAAGGAGCTGGCATCTCACTCTCTTTGAATCTTCTTTATCATGCTAAGAGGAGCAGGAAAAAGCAAAAAATTTCACAATTGCACCTTGCAATGTGGAGAAATTACTGTTTGTGCATTTACAATATTCATTGATTTTTACCATTGAAAAACGTTCAGAAATGATTGAAGCTACTGACTGAATGAAAGTAGCTGGCATCTCACTCTCTTTGAATCTTCTTTATCATGCTAAGAGGAGCAGGAAAAAGCAAAAAATTTCAGACTTGCACCTTGCAATGCGGAGAAATTACTGTTTGTGCATTTACAATATTCATTGATTTTTGCCATTGAAAAACATCATGTTATTCATATACCAGAAATGGTTGAAGCTACTGACTGAATGAAAGGAGCTGGCATCTCACTCTCTTTGAATCTTCTTTATCATGCTAAGAGGAGCAGGAAAAAGCAAAAAATTTCAGAATTGCACCTTGCAATGCGGAGAAATTACTGTTTGTGCATTTACAATATTCATTGATTTTTGCCATTGAAAAACGTCCAGAAATGATTGAAGCTACTGACTGAATGAAAGGAGCTGGCATCTCACTCTCTTTGAATCTTCTTTATCATGCTAAGAGGAGCAGGAAAAAGCAAAAAATTTCAGAATTGCACCTTGCAATGCGGAGAAATTACTGTTTGTGCATTTACAATATTCATTGATTTTTGCCATTGAAAAACATCATGTTATTCATATACCAGAAATGTTTGAAGCTACTGACTGAATGAAAGGAGCTGGCATCTCACTCTCTTTGAATCTTCTTTATCATGCTAAGAGGAGCAGGAAAAAGCAAAAAATTTCAGAATTGCACCTTGCAATGTGGAGAAATTACTGTTTGTGCATTTACAATATTCATTGATTTTTACCATTGAAAAACGTCCAGAAATGATTGAAGCTACTGACTGAATGAAAGTAGCTGGCATCTCACTCTCTTTGAATCTTCTTTATCATGCTAAGAGGAGCAGGAAAAAGCAAAAAATTTCAGACTTGCACCTTGCAATGCGGAGAAATTACTGTTTGTGCATTTACAATATTCATTGATTTTTGCCATTGAAAAACATCATGTTATTCATATACCAGAAATGTTTGAAGCTACTGACTGAATGAAAGGAGCTGGCATCTCACTCTCTTTGAATCTTCTTTATCATGCTAAGAGGAGCAGGAAAAAGCAAAAAATTTCAGAATTGCAACTTGCAATGCGGAGAAATTACTGTTTGTGCATTTACAATATTCATTGATTTTTGCCATTGAAAAACATCATGTTATTCATATACCAGAAATGTTTGAAGCTACTGACTGAATGAAAGGAGCTGGCATCTCACTCTCTTTGAATCTTCTTTATCATGCTAAGAGGAGCAGGAAAAAGCAAAAAATTTCAGAATTGCACCTTGCAATGTGGAGAAATTACTGTTTGTGCATTTACAATATTCATTGATTTTTGCCATTGAAAAACGTCCAGAAATGATTGAAGCTACTGACTGAATGAAAGGAGCTGGCATCTCACTCTCTTTGAATCTTCTTTATCATGCTAAGAGGAACAAGAAAAAGCAAAAAATTTCAGAATTGCACCTTGCAATGCGGAGAAATTACTGTTTGTGCATTTACAATATTCATTGATTTTTGCCATTGAAAAACATCATGTTATTCATATACCAGAAATGTTTGAAGCTACTGACTGAATGAAAGGAGCTGGCATCTCACTCTCTTTGAATCTTCTTTATCATGCTAAGAGGAGCAGGAAAAAGCAAAAAATTTCAGAATTGCACCTTGCAATGTGGAGAAATTACTGTTTGTGCATTTACAATATTCATTGATTTTTACCATTGAAAAACGTTCAGAAATGATTGAAGCTACTGACTGAATGAAAGTAGCTGGCATCTCACTCTCTTTGAATCTTCTTTATCATGCTAAGAGGAGCAGGAAAAAGCAAAAAATTTCAGACTTGCACCTTGCAATGCGGAGAAATTACTGTTTGTGCATTTACAATATTCATTGATTTTTGCCATTGAAAAACATCATGTTATTCATATACCAGAAATGTTTGAAGCTACTGACTGAATGAAAGGAGCTGGCATCTCACTCTCTTTGAATCTTCTTTATCATGCTAAGAGGAGCAGGAAAAAGCAAAAAATTTCAGAATTGCACCTTGCAATGCGGAGAAATTACTGTTTGTGCATTTACAATATTCATTGATTTTTGCCATTGAAAAACATCATGTTATTCATATACCAGAAATGTTTGAAGCTACTGACTGAATGAAAGGAGCTGGCATCTCACTCTCTTTGAATCTTCTTTATCATGCAAAGAGGAGCAGGAAAAAGCAAAAAATTTCAGAATTGCACCTTGCAATGTGGAGAAATTACTGTTTGTGCATTTATAATATTAAATGATTTTTGCCATTGAAAAACGTCCAGAAATGATTGAAGCTACTGACTGAACGAAAGGAGCTGGCATCTCACTCTCTTTGAATCTTCTTTATCATGCTAAGAGGAGCAGGAAAAAGCAAAAAATTTCAGAATTGCACCTTGCAATGCGGAGAAATTACTGTTTGTGCATTTACAATATTCATTGATTTTTGCCATTGAAAAACATCATGTTATTCATATACCAGAAATGTTTGAAGCTACTGACTGAATGAAAGGAGCTGGCATCTCACTCTCTTTGAATCTTCTTTATCATGCTAAGAGGAGCAGGAAAAAGCAAAAAATTTCAGAATTGCACCTTGCAATGCGGAGAAATTACTGTTTGTGCATTTACAATATTCATTGATTTTTGCCATTGAAAAACGTCCAGAAATGATTGAAGCTACTGACTGAATGAAAGGAGCTGGCATCTCACTCTCTTTGAATCTTCTTTATCATGCTAAGAGGAGCAGGAAAAAGCAAAAAATTTCAGAATTGCACCTTGCAATGCGGAGAAATTACTGTTTGTGCATTTACAATATTCATTGATTTTTGCCATTGAAAAACGTCCAGAAATGATTGAAGCTACTGACTGAATGAAAGGAGCTGGCATCTCACTCTCTTTGAATCTTGTTTATCATGCTAAGAGGAGCAGGAAAAAGCAAAAAATTTCAGAATTGCACCTTGCAATGCGGAGAAATTACTGTTTGTGCATTTACAATATTCATTGATTTTTGCCATTGAAAAACATCCAGAAATGATTGAAGCTACTGACTGAATGAAAGGAGCTGGCATCTCACTCTCTTTGAATCTTCTTTATCATGCTAAGAGGAGCAGGAAAAAGCAAAAAATTTCAGAATTGCACCTTGCAATGCGGAGAAATTACTGTTTGTGCATAAATAATATTCATTGATTTTTGCCATTGAAAAACATCATGTTATTCATATACCAGAAATGATTGAAGCTACTGACTGAATGAAAGGAGCTGGCATCTCACTCTCTTTGAATCTTCTTTATCATGCTAAGAGGAGCAGGAAAAAGTAAAAAATTTCAGAATTGCACCTTGCAATGCGGAGAAATTACTGTTTGTGCATTTATAATATTCAATGATTTTTGCCATTGAAAAACGTCCAGAAATGATTAAAGCTACTGACTGAACGAAAGGAGCTGGCATCTCACTCTCTTTGAATCTTCTTTATCATGCTAAGAGGAGCAGGAAAAAGCAAAAAATTTCAGAATTGCACCTTGCAATGCGGAGAAATTACTGTTTGTGCATTTACAATATTCATTGATTTTTGCCATTGAAAAACATCATGTTATTCATATACCAGAAATGTTTGAAGCTACTGACTGAATGAAAGGAGCTGGCATCTCACTCTCTTTGAATCTTCTTTATCATGCTAAGAGGAGCAGGAAAAAGCAAAAAATTTCAGAATTGCACCTTGCAATGCGGAGAAATTACTGTTTGTGCATTTACAATATTCATTGATTTTTGCCATTGAAAAACGTCCAGAAATGATTGAAGCTACTGACTGAATGAAGGGTGCTGGCATCTCACTCTCTTTGAATCTTGTTTATCATGCTAAGAGGAGCAGGAAAAAGCAAAAAATTTCAGAATTGCACCTTGCAATGCGGAGAAATTACTGTTTGTGCATTTACAATATTCATTGATTTTTGCCATTGAAAAACGTCCAGAAATGATTGAAGCTACTGACTGAATGAAAGGAGCTGGCATCTCACTCTCTTTGAATCTTCTTTACCATGCTAAGAGGAGCAGGAAAAAGCAAAAAATTTCAGAATTGCACCTTGCAATGCGGAGAAATTACTGTTTGTGCATTTACAATATTCATTGATTTTTGCCATTGAAAAACATCATGTTATTCATATACCAGAAATGATTGAAGCTACTGACTGAATGAAAGGAGCTGGCATCTCACTCTCTTTGAATCTTCTTTATCATGCTAAGAGGAGCAGGAAAAAGTAAAAAATTTCAGAATTGCACCTTGCAATGCGGAGAAATTACTGTTTGTGCATTTATAATATTCAATGATTTTTGCCATTGAAAAACATCATGTTATTCATATACCAGAAATGTTTGAAGCTACTGACTGAATGAAAGGAGCTGGCATCTCACTCTCTTTGAATCTTCTTTATCATGCTAAGAGGAGCAGGAAAAAGCAAAAAATTTCAGAATTGCACCTTGCAATGCGGAGAAATTACTGTTTGTGCATTTACAATATTCATTGATTTTTGCCATTGAAAAACATCATGTTATTCATATACCAGAAATGTTTGAAGCTACTGACTGAATGAAAGGAGCTGGCATCTCACTCTCTTTGAATCTTCTTTATCATGCAAAGAGGAGCAGGAAAAAGCAAAAAATTTCAGAATTGCACCTTGCAATGCGGAGAAATTACTGTTTGTGCATTTATAATATTAAATGATTTTTGCCATTGAAAAACGTCCAGAAATGATTGAAGCTACTGACTGAACGAAAGGAGCTGGCATCTCACTCTCTTTGAATCTTCTTTATCATGCTAAGAGGAGCAGGAAAAAGCAAAAAATTTCAGAATTGCACCTTGCAATGCGGAGAAATTACTGTTTGTGCATTTACAATATTCATTGATTTTTGCCATTGAAAAACATCATGTTATTCATATACCAGAAATGTTTGAAGCTACTGACTGAATGAAAGGAGCTGGCATCTCACTCTCTTTGAATCTTCTTTATCATGCTAAGAGGAGCAGGAAAAAGCAAAAAATTTCAGAATTGCACCTTGCAATGCGGAGAAATTACTGTTTGTGCATTTACAATATTCATTGATTTTTGCCATTGAAAAACGTCCAGAAATGATTGAAGCTACTGACTGAATGAAAGGAGCTGGCATCTCACTCTCTTTGAATCTTCTTTATCATGCTAAGAGGAGCAGGAAAAAGCAAAAAATTTCAGAATTGCACCTTGCAATGCGGAGAAATTACTGTTTGTGCATTTACAATATTCATTGATTTTTGCCATTGAAAAACGTCCAGAAATGATTGAAGCTACTGACTGAATGAAAGGAGCTGGCATCTCACTCTCTTTGAATCTTGTTTATCATGCTAAGAGGAGCAGGAAAAAGCAAAAAATTTCAGAATTGCACCTTGCAATGCGGAGAAATTACTGTTTGTGCATTTACAATATTCATTGATTTTTGCCATTGAAAAACATCCAGAAATGATTGAAGCTACTGACTGAATGAAAGGAGCTGGCATCTCACTCTCTTTGAATCTTCTTTATCATGCTAAGAGGAGCAGGAAAAAGCAAAAAATTTCAGAATTGCACCTTGCAATGCGGAGAAATTACTGTTTGTGCATAAATAATATTCATTGATTTTTGCCATTGAAAAACATCATGTTATTCATATACCAGAAATGATTGAAGCTACTGACTGAATGAAAGGAGCTGGCATCTCACTCTCTTTGAATCTTCTTTATCATGCTAAGAGGAGCAGGAAAAAGTAAAAAATTTCAGAATTGCACCTTGCAATGCGGAGAAATTACTGTTTGTGCATTTATAATATTCAATGATTTTTGCCATTGAAAAACGTCCAGAAATGATTAAAGCTACTGACTGAACGAAAGGAGCTGGCATCTCACTCTCTTTGAATCTTCTTTATCATGCTAAGAGGAGCAGGAAAAAGCAAAAAATTTCAGAATTGCACCTTGCAATGCGGAGAAATTACTGTTTGTGCATTTACAATATTCATTGATTTTTGCCATTGAAAAACATCATGTTATTCATATACCAGAAATGTTTGAAGCTACTGACTGAATGAAAGGAGCTGGCATCTCACTCTCTTTGAATCTTCTTTATCATGCTAAGAGGAGCAGGAAAAAGCAAAAAATTTCAGAATTGCACCTTGCAATGCGGAGAAATTACTGTTTGTGCATTTACAATATTCATTGATTTTTGCCATTGAAAAACGTCCAGAAATGATTGAAGCTACTGACTGAATGAAGGGTGCTGGCATCTCACTCTCTTTGAATCTTGTTTATCATGCTAAGAGGAGCAGGAAAAAGCAAAAAATTTCAGAATTGCACCTTGCAATGCGGAGAAATTACTGTTTGTGCATTTACAATATTCATTGATTTTTGCCATTGAAAAACGTCCAGAAATGATTGAAGCTACTGACTGAATGAAAGGAGCTGGCATCTCACTCTCTTTGAATCTTCTTTACCATGCTAAGAGGAGCAGGAAAAAGCAAAAAATTTCAGAATTGCACCTTGCAATGCGGAGAAATTACTGTTTGTGCATTTACAATATTCATTGATTTTTGCCATTGAAAAACATCATGTTATTCATATACCAGAAATGATTGAAGCTACTGACTGAATGAAAGGAGCTGGCATCTCACTCTCTTTGAATCTTCTTTATCATGCTAAGAGGAGCAGGAAAAAGTAAAAAATTTCAGAATTGCACCTTGCAATGCGGAGAAATTACTGTTTGTGCATTTATAATATTCAATGATTTTTGCCATTGAAAAACGTCCAGAAATGATTGAAGCTACTGACTGAACAAAAGGAGCTGGCATCTCACTCTCTTTGAATCTTCTTTATCATGCTAAGAGGAGCAGGAGAAAGCAAAAAATTTCAGAATTGCACCTTGCAATGCGGAGAAATTACTGTTTGTGCATTTACAATATTCATTGATTTTTGCCATTGAAAAACATCATGTTATTCATATACCAGAAATGTTTGAAGCTACTGACTGAATGAAAGGAGCTGACATCTCACTCTCTTTGAATCTTCTTTATCATGCTAAGAGGAGCAGGAAAAAGCAAAAAATTTCAGAATTGCACCTTGCAATGCGGAGAAATTACTGTTTGTGCATTTACAATATTCATTGATTTTTGCCATTGAAAAACATCCAGAAATGATTGAAGCTACTGACTGAATGAAAGGAGCTGGCATCTCACTCTCTTTGAATCTTCTTTATCATGCTAAGAGGAGCAGGAAAAAGCAAAAAATTTCAGAATTGCACCTTGCAATGCGGAGAAATTACTGTTTGTGCATTTACAATATTCATTAATTTTTGCCATTGAAAAACATCATGTTATTCATATACCAGAAATGTTTGAAGCTACTGACTGAATGAAAGGAGCTGGCATCTCACTCTCTTTGAATCTTCTTTATCATGCTAAGAGGAGCAGGAAAAAGCAAAAAATTTCAGAATTGCACCTTGCAATGCGGAGAAATTACTGTTTGTGCATTTACAATATTCATTGATTTTTGCCATTGAAAAACATCATGTTATTCATATACCAGAAATGTTTGAAGCTACTGACTGAATGAAAGGAGCTGGCATCTCACTCTCTTTGAATCTTCTTTATCATGCTAAGAGGAGCATGAAAAAGCAAAAAATTTCAGAATTGCACCTTGCAATGTGGAGAAATTACTGTTTGTGCATTTACAATATTCATTGATTTTTACCATTGAAAAACGTCCAGAAATGATTGAAGCTACTGACTGAATGAAAGTAACTGGCATCTCACTCTCTTTGAATCTTCTTTATCATGCTAAGAGGAGCAGGAAAAAGCAAAAAATTTCAGACTTGCACCTTGCAATGCGGAGAAATTACTGTTTGTGCATTTACAATATTCATTGATTTTTGCCATTGAAAAACATCATGTTATTCATATACCAGAAATGTTTGAAGCTACTGACTGAATGAAAGGAGCTGGCATCTCACTCTCTTTGAATCTTCTTTATCATGCTAAGAGGAGCAGGAAAAAGCAAAAAATTTCAGAATTGCACCTTGCAATGCGGAGAAATTACTGTTTGTGCATTTACAATATTCATTGATTTTTGCCATTGAAAAACGTCCAGAAATGATTGAAGCTACTGACTGAATGAAAGGAGCTGGCATCTCACTCTCTTTGAATCTTCTTTATCATGCTAAGAGGAGCAGGAAAAAGCAAAAAATTTCAGAATTGCACCTTGCAATGCGGAGAAATTACTGTTTGTGCATTTACAATATTCATTGATTTTTGCCATTGAAAAACGTCCAGAAATGATTGAAGCTACTGACTGAATGAAAGGAGCTGGCATCTCACTCTCTTTGAATCTTCTTTATCATGCTAAGAGGAGCAGGAAAAAGCAAAAAATTTCAGAATTGCACCTTGCAATGCGGAGAAATTACTGTTTGTGCATTTACAATATTCATTGATTTTTGCCATTGAAAAACATGTTATTCATATACCAGAAATGTTTGAAGCTACTGACTGAATGAAAGGAGCTGGCACCTCACTCTCTTTGAATCTTCTTTATCATGCTAAGAGGAGCGGGAAAAAGCAAAAAATTTCAGAATTGCACCTTGCAATGCGGAGAAATTACTGTTTGTGCATTTACAATATTCATTGATTTTTGCCATTGAAAAACGTCCAGAAATGATTGAAGGTACTGACTGAATGAAAGGAGCTGGCATCTCACTCTCTTTGAATCTTCTTTATCATGCTAAGAGGAGCAGGAAAAAGCAAAAAATTTCAGAATTGCACCTTGCAATGCGGAGAAATTACTGTTTGTGCATTTACAATATTCATTGATTTTTGCCACTGAAAAACGTCCAGAAATGATTGAAGCTACTGACTGAATGAAAGGAGCTGGCATCTCACTCTCTTGAATCTTCTTTATCATGCTAAGAGGAGCAGGAAAAAGCAAAAAATTTCAGAATTGCACCTTGCAATGCGGAGAAATTACAGTTTGTGCATTTACAATATTCATTGATTTTTGCCATTGAAAAACATCCAGAAATGATTGAAGCTACTGACTGAATGAAAGGAGCTGGCATCTCACTCTCTTTGAATCTTCTTTATCATGCTAAGAGGAGCAGGAAAAAGCAAAAAATTTCAGAATTGCACCTTGCAATGCGGAGAAATTACTGTTTGTGCATTTACAATTCATTGATTTTTGCCATTGAAAAACGTCCAGAAATGATTGAAGCTACTGACTGAATGAAAGGAGCTGGCATCTCACTCTCTTTGAATCTTCTTTATCATGCTAAGAGGAGCAGGAAAAAGCAAAAAATTTCAGAATTGCACCTTGCAATGCGGAGAAATTACTGTTTGTGCATTTACAAAATTCATTGATTTTTGCCATTGAAAAACATCATGTTATTCATATACCAGAAATGATTGAAGCTACTGACTGAATGAAAGGAGCTGGCATCTCACTCTCTTTGAATCTTCTTTATCATGCTAAGAGGAGCAGGAAAAAGCAAAAAATTTCAGAATTGCACCTTGCAATGCGGAGAAATTACTGTTTGTGCATTTACAATATTCATTGATTTTTGCCATTGAAAAACGTCCAGAAATGATTGAAGCTACTGACTG
This sequence comes from Phyllobates terribilis, assembly GCF_046119375.1. Classification (NCBI taxonomy): domain Eukaryota; kingdom Metazoa; phylum Chordata; class Amphibia; order Anura; family Dendrobatidae; genus Phyllobates; species Phyllobates terribilis. The sequence continues at coordinate 140,365 of NW_027364527.1, forward strand.
AATGAAAGGAGCTGGCATCTCACTCTCTTTGAATCTTCTTTATCATGCTAAGAGGAGCAGGAAAAAGCAAAAAATTTCAGAATTGCACCTTGCAATGCGGAGAAATTACTGTTTGTGCATTTACAATATTCATTGATTTTTGCCATTGAAAAACATCATGTTATTCATATACCAGAAATGATTGAAGCTACTGACTGAATGAAAGGAGCTGGCATCTCACTCTCTTTGAATCTTCTTTATCATGCTAAGAGCAGCAGGAAAAAGCAAAAAATTTCAGAATTGCACCTTGCAATGCGGAGAAATTACTGTTTGTGCATTTACAATATTCATTGATTTTTGCCATTGAAAAACATCATGTTATTCATATACCAGAAATGATTGAAGCTACTGACTGAATGAAAGTAGCTGGCATCTCACTCTCTTTGAATCGTCTTTATCATGCTAAGAGGAGCAGGAAAAAGCAAAAAATTTCAGAATTGCACCTTGCAATGCGGAGAAATTACTGTTTGTGCATTTACAATATTCATTGATTTTTGCAATTGAAAAACGTCCAGAAATGATTGAAGCTACTGACTGAATGAAAGGAGCTGGCATCTCACTCTCTTTGAATCTTCTTTATCATGCTAAGAGGAGCAGGAAAAAGCAAAAAATTTCAGAATTGCACCTTGCAATGCGGATAAATTACTGTTTGTGCATTTACAATATTCATTGATTTTTGCCATTGAAAAACATCATGTTATTCATATACCAGAAATGTTTGAAGCTACTGACTGAATGAAAGGAGCTGGCATCTCACTCTCTTTGAATCTTCTTTATCATGCTAAGAGGAGCAGGAAAAAGCAAAAAATTTCAGAATTGCACCTTGCAATGCGGAGAAATTACTGTTTGTGCATTTACAATATTCATTGATTTTTGCCATTGAAAAACGTCCAGAAATGATTGAAGCTACTGACTGAATGAAAGGAGCTGGCATCTCATTCTCTTTGAATCTTCTTTATCATGCTAAGAGGAGCAGGAAAAAGCAAAATATTTCAGAATTGCACCTTGCAATGCGGAGAAATTACTGTTTGTGCATTAACAATATTCATTGATTTTTGCCATTGAAAAACGTCCAGAAATGATTGAAGCTACTGACTGAATGAAAGGAGCTGGCATCTCACTCTCTTTGAATCTTGTTTATCATGCTAAGAGGAGCAGGAAAAAGCAAAATATTTCAGAATTGCACCTTGCAATGCGGAGAAATTACTGTTTGTGCATTTACAATATTCATTGATTTTTGCCATTGAAAAACGTCCAGAAATGATTGAAGCTACTGACTGAATGAAAGAAGCTGGCATCTCACTCTCTTTGAATCTTCTTTATCATGCTACGAGGAGCAGGAAAAAGCAAAAAATTTCAGAATTGCACCTTGCAATGCGGAGAAATTACTGTTTGTGCATTTACAATATTCATTGATTTTAGCCATTGAAAAACATCATGTTATTCATATACCAGAAATGATTGAAGCTACTGACTGAATGAAAGGAGCTGGCATCTCACTCTCTTTGAATCTTCTTTATCATGCTAAGAGGAGCAGGAAAAAGTAAAAAATTTCAGAATTGCACCTTGCTATGCGGAGAAATTACTGTTTGTGCATTTATAATATTCAATGATTTTTGCCATTGAAAAACGTCCAGAAATGATTGAAGCTACTGACTGAATGAAAGGAGCTGGCATCTCACTCTCTTTGAATCTTCTTTATCATGCTAAGAGGAGCAGGAAAAAGCAAAAAATTTCAGAATTGCACCTTGCAATGCGGAGAAATTACTGTTTGTGCATTTACAATATCCATTGATTTTTGCCATTGAAAAACATCATGTTATTCATATACCAGAAATGTTTGAAGCTACTGACTGAATGAAAAGAGCTGACATCTCACTCTCTTTGAATCTTCTTTATCATGCTAAGAGGAGCAGGAAAAAGCAAAAAATTTCAGAATTGCACCTTGCAATGCGGAGAAATTACTGTTTGTGCATTTACAATATTCATTGATTTTTGCCATTGAAAAACGTCCAGAAATGATTGAAGCTACTGACTGAATGAAAGGAGCTGGCATCTCACTCTCTTTGAATCTTCTTTATCATGCTAAGAGGAGCAGGAAAAAGCAAAAAATTTCAGAATTGCACCTTGCAATGCGGAGAAATTACTGTTTGTGCATTTACAATATTCATTGATTTTTGCCATTGAAAAACATCATGTTATTCATATACCAGAAATGTTTGAAGCTACTGACTGAATGAAAGGAGCTGGCATCTCACTCTCTTTGAATCTTTTTATCATGCTAAGAGGAGCAGGAAAAAGCAAAAAATTTCAGACTTGCACCTTGCAATGCGGAGAAATTACTGTTTGTGCATTTACAATATTCATTGATTTTTGCCATTGAAAAACATCATGTTATTCATATACCAGAAATGTTTGAAGCTACTGACTGAATGAAAGGAGCTGGCATCTCACTCTCTTTGAATCTTCTTTACCATACTAAGAGGAGCAGGAAAAAGCAAAAAATTTCAGAATTGCACCTTGCAATGCTGAGAAATTACTGTTTGTGCATTTACAATATTCATTGATTTTTGCCATTGAAAAACATGTTATTCATATACCAGAAATGTTTGAAGCTACTGACTGAATGAAAGGAGCTGGCACCTCACTCTCTTTGAATCTTCTTTATCATGCTAAGAGGAGCGGGAAAAAGCAAAAAATTTCAGAATTGCACCTTGCAATGCGGAGAAATTACTGTTTGTGCATTTACAATATTCATTGATTTTTGCCATTGAAAAACGTCCAGAAATGATTGAAGGTACTGACTAAATGAAAGGAGCTGGCATCTCACTCTCTTTGAATCTTCTTTATCATGCTAAGAGGAGCAGGAAAAAGCAAAAAATTTCAGAATTGCACCTTGCAATGCGGAGAAATTACTGTTTGTGCATTTACAATATTCATTGATTTTTGCCATTGAAAAACGTCCAGAAATGATTGAAGCTACTGACTGAATGAAAGGAGCTGGCATCTCACTCTCTTTGAATCTTCTTTATCATGCTAAGAGGAGCAGGAAAAAGCAAAAAATTTCAGAATTGCACCTTGCAATACGGAGAAATTACAGTTTGTGCATTTACAATATTCATTGATTTTTGCCATTGAAAAACATCCAGAAATGATTGAAGCTACTGACTGAATGAAAGGAGCTGGCATCTCACTCTCTTTGAATCTTCTTTATCATGCTAAGAGGAGCAGGAAAAAGCAAAAAATTTCAGACTTGCACCTTGCAATGCGGAGAAATTACTGTTTGTGCATTTACAATATTCATTGATTTTTGCCATTGAAAAACATCATGTTATTCATATACCAGAAATGTTTGAAGCTACTGACTGAATGAAAGGAGCTGGCATCTCACTCTCTTTGAATCTTCTTTATCATGCTAAGAGGAGCAGGAAAAAGCAAAAAATTTCAGAATTGCACCTTGCAATGCGGAGAAATTACTGTTTGTGCATTTACAATATTCATTGATTTTTGCCATTGAAAAACGTCCAGAAATGATTGAAGCTACTGACTGAATGAAAGGAGCTGGCATCTCACTCTCTTTGAATCTTGTTTATCATGCTAAGAGGAGCAGGAAAAAGCAAAAAATTTCAGAATTGCACCTTGCAATGCGGAGAAATTACTGTTTGTGCATTTACAATATTCATTGATTTTTGCCATTGAAAAATGTCCAGTAATGATTGAAGCTACTGACTGAATGAAAGGAGCTGGCATCTCACTCTCTTTGAATCTTCTTTATCATGCTAAGAGGAGCAGGAAAAAGCAAAAAATTTCAGAATTGCACCTTGCAATGCGGAGAAATTACTGTTTGTGCATTTACAATATTCATTGATTTTTGCCATTGAAAAACATCATGTTATTCATATACCAGAAATGATTGAAGCTACTGACTGAATGAAAGGAGCTGGCATCTCACTCTCTTTGAATCTTCTTTATCATGCTAAGAGGAGCAGGAAAAAGTAAAAAATTTCAGAATTGCACCTTGCAATGCGGAGAAATTACTGTTTGTGCATTTATAATATTCAATGATTTTTGCCATTGAAAAACGTCCAGAAATGATTGAAGCTACTGACTGAACGAAAGGAGCTGGCATCTCACTCTCTTTGAATCTTCTTTATCATGCTAAGAGGAGCAGGAAAAAGCAAAAAATTTCAGAATTGCACCTTGCAATGCGGAGAAATTACTGTTTGTGCATTTACAATATTCATTGATTTTTGCCATTGAAAAACGTCCAGAAATGATTGAAGCTACTGACTGAATGAAAGGAGCTGGCATCTCACTCTCTTTGAATCTTCTTTATCATGCTAAGAGGAGCAGGAAAAAGCAAAAAATTTCAGAATTGCACCTTGCAATGCGGAGAAATTACTGTTTGTGCATTTACAATATTCATTGATTTTTGCCATTGAAAAACATCATGTTATTCATATACCAGAAATGTTTGAAGCTACTGACTGAATGAAAGGAGCTGACATCTCACTCTCTTTGAATCTTCTTTATCATGCTAAGAGGAGCAGGAAAAAGCAAAAAATTTCAGAATTGCACCTTGCAATGCGGAGAAATTACTGTTTGTGCATTTACAATATTCATTGATTTTTGCCATTGAAAAACGTCCAGAAATGATTGAAGCTACTGACTGAATGAAAGGAGCTGGCATCTCACTCTCTTTGAATCTTCTTTATCATGCTAAGAGGAGCAGGAAAAAGCAAAAAATTTCAGAATTGCACCTTGCAATGCGGAGAAATTACTGTTTGTGCATTTACAATATTCATTGATTTTTGCCATTGAAAAACATCATGTTATTCATATACCAGAAATGTTTGAAGCTACTGACTGAATGAAAGGAGCTGGCATCTCACTCTCTTTGAATCTTCTTTATCATGCTAAGAGGAGCAGGAAAAAGCAAAAAATTTCAGAATTGCACCTTGCAATGTGGAGAAATTACTGTTTGTGCATTTACAATATTCATTGATTTTTGCCATTGAAAAACATCATGTTATTCATATACCAGAAATGTTTGAAGCTACTGACTGAATGAAAGGAGCTGGCATCTCACTCTCTTTGAATCTTCTTTATCATGCTAAGAGGAGCAGGAAAAAGCAAAAAATTTCAGAATTGCACCTTGCAATGTGGAGAAATTACTGTTTGTGCATTTACAATATTCATTGATTTTTACCATTGAAAAACGTCCAGAAATGATTGAAACTACTGACTGAATGAAAGTAGCTGGCATCTCACTCTCTTTGAATCTTCTTTATCATGCTAAGAGGAGCAGGAAAAAGCAAAAAATTTCAGACTTGCACCTTGCAATGCGGAGAAATTACTGTTTGTGCATTTACAATATTCATTGATTTTTGCCATTGAAAAACATCATGTTATTCATATACCAGAAATGTTTGAAGCTACTGACTGAATGAAAGGAGCTGGCATCTCACTCTCTTTGAATCTTCTTTATCATGCTAAGAGGAGCAGGAAAAAGCAAAAAATTTCAGAATTGCACCTTGCAATGTGGAGAAATTACTGTTTGTGCATTTACAATATTCATTGATTTTTACCATTGAAAAACGTCCAGAAATGATTGAAGCTACTGACTGAATGAAAGTAGCTGGCATCTCACTCTCTTTGAATCTTCTTTATCATGCTAAGAGGAGCAGAAAAAGCAAAAAATTTCAGACTTGCACCTTGCAATGCGGAGAAATTACTGTTTGTGCATTTACAATATTCATTGATTTTTGCCATTGAAAAACATCATGTTATTCATATACCAGAAATGTTTGAAGCTACTGACTGAATCAAAGGAGCTGGCATCTCACTCTCTTTGAATCTTCTTTATCATGCTAAGAGGAGCAGGAAAAAGCAAAAAATTTCAGAATTGCACCTTGCAATGCGGAGAAATTACTGTTTGTGCATTTACAATATTCATTGATTTTTGCCATTGAAAAACGTCCAGAAATGATTGAAGCTACTGACTGAATGAAAGGAGCTGGCATCTCACTCTCTTTGAATCTTCTTTATCATGCTAAGAGGAGCAGGAAAAAGCAAAAAATTTCAGAATTGCACCTTGCAATGCGGAGAAATTACTGTTTGTGCATTTACAATATTCATTGATTTTTGCCATTGAAAAACGTCCAGAAATGATTGAAGCTACTGACTGAATGAAAGGAGCTGGCATCTCACTCTCTTTGAATCTTCTTTATCATGCTAAGAGGAGCAGGAAAAAGCAAAAAATTTCAGAATTGCACCTTGCAATGCGGAGAAATTACTGTTTGTGCATTTACAATATTCATTGTTTTTTGCCATTGAAAAACATCATGTTATTCATATACCAGAAATGTTTGAAGCTACTGACTGAATGAAAGGAGCTGACATCTCACTCTCTTTGAATCTTCTTTATCATGCTAAGAGGAGCAGGAAAAAGCAAAAAATTTCAGAATTGCACCTTGCAATGCGGAGAAATTACTGTTTGTGCATTTACAATATTCATTGATTTTTGCCATTGAAAAACGTCCAGGAATGATTGAAGCTACTGACTGAATGAAAGGAGCTGGCATCTCACTCTCTTTGAATCTTCTTTATCATGCTAAGAGGAGCAGGAAAAAGCAAAAAATTTCAGAATTGCACCTTGCAATGCGGAGAAATTACTGTTTGTGCATTTACAATATTCATTGATTTTTGCCATTGAAAAACTTCATGTTATTCATATACCAGAAATGTTTGAAGCTACTGACTGAATGAAAGGAGCTGGCATCTCACTCTCTTTGAATCTTCTTTATCATGCTAAGAGGAGCAGGAAAAAGCAAAAAATTTCAGAATTGCACCTTGCAATGTGGAGAAATTACTGTTTGTGCATTTACAATATTCATTGATTTTTGCCATTGAAAAACATCATGTTATTCATATACCAGAAATGTTTGAAGCTACTGACTGAATGAAAGGAGCTGGCATCTCACTCTCTTTGAATCTTCTTTATCATGCTAAGAGGAGCAGGAAAAAGCAAAAAATTTCAGAATTGCACCTTGCAATGTGGAGAAATTACTGTTTGTGCATTTACAATATTCATTGATTTTTACCATTGAAAAACGTCCAGAAATGATTGAAGCTACTGACTGAATGAAAGTAGCTGGCATCTCACTCTCTTTGAATCTTCTTTATCATGCTAAGAGGAGCAGGAAAAAGCAAAAAATTTCAGACTTGCACCTTGCAATGCGGAGAAATTACAGTTTGTGCATTTACAATATTCATTGATTTTTGCCATTGAAAGACATCATGTTATTCATATACCAGAAATGTTTGAAGCTACTGACTGAATGAAAGGAGCTGGCATCTCACTCTCTTTGAATCTTCTTTATCATGCTAAGAGGAGCAGGAAAAAGCAAAAAATTTCAGAATTGCACCTTGCAATGTGTAGAAATTACTGTTTGTGCATTTACAATATTCATTGATTTTTACCATTGAAAAACGTCCAGAAATGATTGAAGCTACTGACTGAATGAAAGTAGCTGGCATCTCACTCTCTTTGAATCTTCTTTATCATGCTAAGAGGAGCAGGAAAAAGCAAAAAATTTCAGACTTGCACCTTGCAATGCGGAGAAATTACTGTTTGTGCATTTACAATATTCATTGATTTTTGCCATTGAAAAACATCATGTTATTCATATACCAGAAATGTTTGAAGCTACTGACTGAATCAAAGGAGCTGGCATCTCACTCTCTTTGAATCTTCTTTATCATGCTAAGAGGAGCAGGAAAAAGCAAAAAATTTCAGACTTGCACCTTGCAATGCGGAGAAATTACTGTTTGTGCATTTACAATATTCATTGATTTTTGCCATTGAAAAACATCATGTTATTCATATACCAGAAATGTTTGAAGCTACTGACTGAATGAAAGGAGCTGGCATCTCACTCTCTTTGAATCTTCTTTATCATGCTAAGAGGAGCAGGAAAAAGCAAAAAATTTCAGAATTGCACCTTGCAATGCGGAGAAATTACTGTTTGTGCATTTACAATATTCATTGATTTTTGCCATTGAAAAACGTCCAGAAATGATTGAAGCTACTGACTGAATGAAAGGAGCTGGCATCTCACTCTCTTTGAATCTTCTTTATCATGCTAAGAGGAGCAGGAAAAAGCAAAAAATTTCAGAATTGCACCTTGCAATGCGGAGAAATTACTGTTTGTGCATTTACAATATTCATTGATTTTTGCCATTGAAAAACGTCCAGAAATGATTGAAGCTACTGACTGAATGAAAGGAGCTGGCATCTCACTCTCTTTGAATCTTCTTTATCATGCTAAGAGGAGCAGGAAAAAGCAAAAAATTTCAGAATTGCACCTTGCAATGCGGAGAAATTACTGTTTGTGCATTTACAATATTCATTGTTTTTTGCCATTGAAAAACATCATGTTATTCATATACCAGAAATGTTTGAAGCTACTGACTGAATGAAAGGAGCTGACATCTCACTCTCTTTGAATCTTCTTTATCATGCTAAGAGGAGCAGGAAAAAGCAAAAAATTTCAGAATTGCACCTTGCAATGCGGAGAAATTACTGTTTGTGCATTTACAATATTCATTGATTTTTGCCATTGAAAAACATCATGTTATTCATATACCAGAAATGTTTGAAGCTACTGACTGAATGAAAGTAGCTGGCATCTCACTCTCTTTGAATCTTCTTTATCATGCTAAGAGGAGCAGGAAAAAGCAAAAAATTTCAGACTTGCACCTTGCAATGCGGAGAAATTACTGTTTGTGCATTTACAATATTCATTGATTTTTGCCATTGAAAAACATCATGTTATTCATATACCAGAAATGTTTGAAGCTACTGACTGAATGAAAGGAGCTGGCATCTCACTCTCTTTGAATCTTCTTTATCATGCTAAGAGGAGCAGGAAAAAGCAAAAAATGTCAGAATTGCACCTTGCAATGCGGAGAAATTACTGTTTGTGCATTTACAATATTCATTGATTTTTGCCATTGAAAAACGTCCAGAAATGATTGAAGCTACTGACTGAATGAAAGGAGCTGGCATCTCACTCTCTTTGAATCTTCTTTATCATGCTAAGAGGAGCAGGAAAAAGCAAAAAATTTCAGAATTGCACCTTGCAATGCGGAGAAATTACTGTTTGTGCATTTACAATATTCATTGATTTTTGCCATTGAAAAACGTCCAGAAATGATTGAAGCTACTGACTGAATGAAAGGAGCTGGCATCTCACTCTCTTTGAATCTTCTTTATCATGCTAAGAGGAGCAGGAAAAAGCAAAAAATTTCAGAATTGCACCTTGCAATGCGGAGAAATTACTGTTTGTGCATTTACAATATTCATTGTTTTTTGCCATTGAAAAACATCATGTTATTCATATACCAGAAATGTTTGAAGCTACTGACTGAATGAAAGGAGCTGACATCTCACTCTCTTTGAATCTTCTTTATCATGCTAAGAGGAGCAGGAAAAAGCAAAAAATTTCAGAATTGCACCTTGCAATGCGGAGAAATTACTGTTTGTGCATTTACAATATTCATTGAATTTTGCCATTGAAAAACGTCCAGAAATGATTGAAGCTACTGACTGAATGAAAGGAGCTGGCATCTCACTCTCTTTGAATCTTCTTTATCATGCTAAGAGGAGCAGGAAAAAGCAAAAAATTTCAGAATTGCACCTTGCAATGCGGAGAAATTACTGTTTGTGCATTTACAATATTCATTGATTTTTGCCATTGAAAAACTTCATGTTATTCATATACCAGAAATGTTTGAAGCTACTGACTGAATGAAAGGAGCTGGCATCTCACTCTCTTTGAATCTTCTTTATCATGCTAAGAGGAGCAGGAAAAAGCAAAAAATTTCAGAATTGCACCTTGCAATGTGGAGAAATTACTGTTTGTGCATTTACAATATTCATTGATTTTTGCCATTGAAAAACATCATGTTATTCATATACCAGAAATGTTTGAAGCTACTGACTGAATGAAAGGAGCTGGCATCTCACTCTCTTTGAATCTTCTTTATCATGCTAAGAGGAGCAGGAAAAAGCAAAAAATTTCAGAATTGCACCTTGCAATGTGGAGAAATTACTGTTTGTGCATTTACAATATTCATTGATTTTTACCATTGAAAAACGTCCAGAAATGATTGAAGCTACTGACTGAATGAAAGTAGCTGGCATCTCACTCTCTTTGAATCTTCTTTATCATGCTAAGAGGAGCAGGAAAAAGCAAAAAATTTCAGACTTGCACCTTGCAATGCGGAGAAATTACTGTTTGTGCATTTACAATATTCATTGATTTTTGCCATTGAAAGACATCATGTTATTCATATACCAGAAATGTTTGAAGCTACTGACTGAATGAAAGGAGCTGGCATCTCACTCTCTTTGAATCTTCTTTATCATGCTAAGAGGAGCAGGAAAAAGCAAAAAATTTCAGAATTGCACCTTGCAATGTGGAGAAATTACTGTTTGTGCATTTACAATATTCATTGATTTTTACCATTGAAAAACGTCCAGAAATGATTGAAGCTACTGACTGAATGAAAGTAGCTGGCATCTCACTCTCTTTGAATCTTCTTTATCATGCTAAGAGGAGCAGGAAAAAGCAAAAAATTTCAGACTTGCACCTTGCAATGCGGAGAAATTACTGTTTGTGCATTTACAATATTCATTGATTTTTGCCATTGAAAAACATCATGTTATTCATATACCAGAAATGTTTGAAGCTACTGACTGAATCAAAGGAGCTGGCATCTCACTCTCTTTGAATCTTCTTTATCATGCTAAGAGGAGCAGGAAAAAGCAAAAAATTTCAGAATTGCACCTTGCAATGCGGAGAAATTACTGTTTGTGCATTTACAATATTCATTGATTTTTGCCATTGAAAAATATCATGTTATTCATATACCAGAAATGTTTGAAGCTACTGACTGAATGAAAGGAGCTGGCATCTCACTCTCTTTGAATCTTCTTTATCATGCTAAGAGGAGCAGGAAAAAGCAAAAAATTTCAGAATTGCACCTTGCAATGCGGAGAAATTACTGTTTGTGCATTTACAATATTCATTGATTTTTGCCATTGAAAAACGTCCAGAAATGATTGAAGCTACTGACTGAATGAAAGGAGCTGGCATCTCACTCTCTTTGAATCTTCTTTATCATGCTAAGAGGAGCAGGAAAAAGCAAAAAATTTCAGAATTGCACCTTGCAATGCGGAGAAATTACTGTTTGTGCATTTACAATATTCATTGATTTTTGCCATTGAAAAACGTCCAGAAATGATTGAAGCTACTGACTGAATGAAAGGAGCTGGCATCTCACTCTCTTTGAATCTTCTTTATCATGCTAAGAGGAGCAGGAAAAAGCAAAAAATTTCAGAATTGCACCTTGCAATGCGGAGAAATTACTGTTTGTGCATTTACAATATTCATTGTTTTTTGCCATTGAAAAACATCATGTTATTCATATACCAGAAATGTTTGAAGCTACTGACTGAATGAAAGGAGCTGACATCTCACTCTCTTTGAATCTTCTTTATCATGCTAAGAGGAGCAGGAAAAAGCAAAAAATTTCAGAATTGCACCTTGCAATGCGGAGAAATTACTGTTTGTGCATTTACAATATTCATTGATTTTTGCCATTGAAAAACGTCCAGAAATGATTGAAGCTACTGACTGAATGAAAGGAGCTGGCATCTCACTCTCTTTGAATCTTCTTTATCATGCTAAGAGGAGCAGGAAAAAGCAAAAAATTTCAGAATTGCACCTTGCAATGCGGAGAAATTACTGTTTGTGCATTTACAATATTCATTGATTTTTGCCATTGAAAAACATCATGTTATTCATATACCAGAAATGTTTGAAGCTACTGACTGAATGAAAGGAGCTGGCATCTCACTCTCTTTGAATCTTCTTTATCATGCTAAGAGGAGCAGGAAAAAGCAAAAAATTTCAGAATTGCACCTTGCAATGTGGAGAAATTACTGTTTGTGCATTTACAATATTCATTGATTTTTGCCATTGAAAAACATCATGTTATTCATATACCAGAAATGTTTGAAGCTACTGACTGAATGAAAGGAGCTGGCATCTCACTCTCTTTGAATCTTCTTTATCATGCTAAGAGGAGCAGGAAAAAGCAAAAAATTTCAGAATTGCACCTTGCAATGTGGAGAAATTACTGTTTGTGCATTTACAATATTCATTGATTTTTACCATTGAAAAACGTCCAGAAATGATTGAAGCTACTGACTGAATGAAAGTAGCTGGCATCTCACTCTCTTTGAATCTTCTTTATCATGCTAAGAGGAGCAGGAAAAAGCAAAAAATTTCAGACTTGCACCTTGCAATGCGGAGAAATTACTGTTTGTGCATTTACAATATTCATTGATTTTTGCCATTGAAAGACATCATGTTATTCATATACCAGAAATGTTTGAAGCTACTGACTGAATGAAAGGAGCTGGCATCTCACTCTCTTTGAATCTTCTTTATCATGCTAAGAGGAGCAGGAAAAAGCAAAAAATTTCAGAATTGCACCTTGCAATGTGGAGAAATTACTGTTTGTGCATTTACAATATTCATTGATTTTTACCATAGAAAAACGTCCAGAAATGATTGAAGCTACTGACTGAATGAAAGTAGCTGGCATCTCACTCTCTTTGAATCTTCTTTATCATGCTAAGAGGAGCAGGAAAAAGCAAAAAATTTCAGACTTGCACCTTGCAATGCGGAGAAATTACTGTTTGTGCATTTACAATATTCATTGATTTTTGCCATTGAAAAACATCATGTTATTCATATACCAGAAATGTTTGAAGCTACTGACTGAATCAAAGGAGCTGGCATCTCACTCTCTTTGAATCTTCTTTATCATGCTAAGAGGAGCAGGAAAAAGCAAAAAATTTCAGAATTGCACCTTGCAATGCGGAGAAATTACTGTTTGTTCATTTACAATATTCATTGATTTTTGCCATTGAAAAACGTCCAGAAATGATTGAAGCTACTGACTGAATGAAAGGAGCTGGCATCTCACTCTCTTTGAATCTTCTTTATCATGCTAAGAGGAGCAGGAAAAAGCAAAAAATTTCAGAATTGCACCTTGCAATGCGGAGAAATTACTGTTTGTGCATTTACAATATTCATTGATTTTTGCCATTGAAAAACGTCCAGAAATGATTGAAGCTACTGACTGAATGAAAGGAGCTGGCATCTCACTCTCTTTGAATCTACTTTATCATGCTAAGAGGAGCAGGAAAAAGCAAAAAATTTCAGAATTGCACCTTGCAATGCGGAGAAATTACTGTTTGTGCATTTACAATATTCATTGATTTTTGCCATTGAAAAACATGTTATTCATATACCAGAAATGTTTGAAGCTACTGACTGAATGAAAGGAGCTGGCACCTCACTCTCTTTGAATCTTCTTTATCATGCTAAGAGGAGCGGGAAAAAGCAAAAAATTTCATATTTGCACCTTGCAATGCGGAGAAATTACTGTTTGTGCATTTACAATATTCATTGATTTTTGCCATTGAAAAACGTCCAGAAATGATTGAAGGTACTGACTGAATGAAAGGAGCTGGCATCTCACTCTCTTTGAATCTTCTTTATCATGCTAAGAGGAGCAGGAAAAAGCAAAAAATTTCAGAATTGCACCTTGCAATGCGGAGAAATTACTGTTTGTGCATTTACAATATTCATTGATTTTTGCCATTGAAAAACGTCCAGAAATGATTGAAGCTACTGACTGAATGAAAGGAGCTGGCATCTCACTCTCTTTGAATCTTCTTTATCATGCTAAGAGGAGCAGGAAAAAGCAAAAAATTTCTGAATTGCACCTTGCAATGCGGAGAAATTACTGTTTGTGCATTTACAATATTCATTGATTTTTGCCATTGAAAAACATCATGTTATTCATATACCAGAAATGTTTGAAGCTACTGACTGAATGAAAGGAGTTGGCATCTCACTCTCTTTGAATCTTCTTTATCATGCTAAGAGGAGCAGGAAAAAGCAAAAAATTTCAGAATTGCACCTTGCAATGTGGAGAAATTACTGTTTGTGCATTTACAATATTCATTGATTTTTACCATTGAAAAACGTCCAGAAATGATTGAAGCTACTGACTGAATGAAAGTAGCTGGCATCTCACTCTCTTTGAATCTTCTTTATCATGCTAAGAGGAGCAGGAAAAAGCAAAAAATTTCAGACTTGCACCTTGCAATGCGGAGAAATTACTGTTTGTGCATTTACAATATTCATTGATTTTTGCCATTGAAAAACATCATGTTATTCATATACCAGAAATGTTTGAAGCTACTGACTGAATGAAAGGAGCTGGCATCTCACTCTCTTTGAATCTTCTTTATCATGCTAAGAGGAGCAGGAAAAAGCAAAAAATTTCAGAATTGCACCTTGCAATGTGGAGAAATTACTGTTTGTGCATTTACAATATTCATTGATTTTTACCATTGAAAAACGTCCAGAAATGATTGAAGCTACTGACTGAATAAAAGGAGCTGGCATCTCACTCTCTTTGAATCTTCTTTATCATGCTAAGAGGAGCAGGAAAAAGCAAAAAATTTCAGAATTGCACCTTGCAATGTGGAGAAATTACTGTTTGTGCATTTACAATATTCATTGATTTTTGCCATGGAAAAACATCCAGAAATGATTGAAGCTACTGACTGAATGAAAGGAGCTGGCATCTCACTCTCTTTGAATCTTCTTTATCATGCTAAGAGGAGCAGGAAAAAGCAAAAAATTTCAGAATTGCACCTTGCAATGCGGAGAAATTACTGTTTGTGCATTTACAATATTCATTGATTTTTGCCATTGAAAAACATCATGTTATTCATATACCAGAAATGATTGAAGCTACTGACTGAATGAAAGGAGCTGGCATCTCACTCTCTTTGAATCTTCTTTATCATGCTAAGAGGAGCAGGAAAAAGCAAAACATTTCAGAATTGCACCTTGCAATGCGGAGAAATTACTGTTTGTGCATTTACAATATTCATTGATTTTTGCCATTGAAAAACGTCCAGAAATGATTGAAGCTACTGACTGAATGAAAGGAGCTGGCATCTCACTCTCTTTGAATCTTCTTTATCATGCTAAGAGGAGCAGGAAAAAGCAAAAAATTTCTGAATTGCACCTTGCAATGCGGAGAAATTACTGTTTGTGCATTTACAATATTCATTGATTTTTGCCATTGAAAAACATCATGTTATTCATATACCAGAAATGTTTGAAGCTACTGACTGAATGAAAGGAGTTGGCATCTCACTCTCTTTGAATCTTCTTTATCATGCTAAGAGGAGCAGGAAAAAGCAAAAAATTTCAGAATTGCACCTTGCAATGTGGAGAAATTACTGTTTGTGCATTTACAATATTCATTGATTTTTACCATTGAAAAACGTCCAGAAATGATTGAAGCTACTGACTGAATGAAAGTAGCTGGCATCTCACTCTCTTTGAATCTTCTTTATCATGCTAAGAGGAGCAGGAAAAAGCAAAAAATTTCAGACTTGCACCTTGCAATGCGGAGAAATTACTGTTTGTGCATTTACAATATTCATTGATTTTTGCCATTGAAAAACATCATGTTATTCATATACCAGAAATGTTTGAAGCTACTGACTGAATGAAAGGAGCTGGCATCTCACTCTCTTTGAATCTTCTTTATCATGCTAAGAGGAGCAGGAAAAAGCAAAAAATTTCAGAATTGCACCTTGCAATGTGGAGAAATTACTGTTTGTGCATTTACAATATTCATTGATTTTTACCATTGAAAAACGTCCAGAAATGATTGAAGCTACTGACTGAATAAAAGGAGCTGGCATCTCACTCTCTTTGAATCTTCTTTATCATGCTAAGAGGAGCAGGAAAAAGCAAAAAATTTCAGAATTGCACCTTGCAATGTGGAGAAATTACTGTTTGTGCATTTACAATATTCATTGATTTTTGCCATGGAAAAACATCCAGAAATGATTGAAGCTACTGACTGAATGAAAGGAGCTGGCATCTCACTCTCTTTGAATCTTCTTTATCATGCTAAGAGGAGCAGGAAAAAGCAAAAAATTTCAGAATTGCACCTTGCAATGCGGAGAAATTACTGTTTGTGCATTTACAATATTCATTGATTTTTGCCATTGAAAAACATCATGTTATTCATATACCAGAAATGATTGAAGCTACTGACTGAATGAAAGGAGCTGGCATCTCACTCTCTTTGAATCTTCTTTATCATGCTAAGAGGAGCAGGAAAAAGCAAAACATTTCAGAATTGCACCTTGCAATGCGGAGAAATTACTGTTTGTGCATTTACAATATTCATTGATTTTTGCCATTGAAAAACGTCCAGAAATGATTGAAGCTACTGACTGAATGAAAGGAGCTGGCATCTCACTCTCTTTGAATCTTCTTTATCATGCTAAGAGGAGCAGGAAAAAGCAAAAAATTTCAGAATTGCACCTTGCAATGCGGAGAAATTACTGTTTGTGCATTTACAATATTCATTGATTTTTGCGATTGAAAAACATCATGTTATTAATATACCAGAAATGATTGAAGCTACAGACTGAATGAAAGGAGCTGGCATCTCACTCTCTTTGAATCTTCTTTATCATGCTAAGAGGAGCAGGAAAAAGTAAAAAATTTCAGAATTGCACCTTGCAATGCGGAGAAATTACTGTTTGTGCATTTACAATATTCAATGATTTTTGCCATTGAAAAACGTCCAGAAATGATTGAAGCTACTGACTGAATGAAAGGAGCTGGCATCTCACTCTCTTTGAATCTTGTTTATCATGCTAAGAGGAGCAGGAAAAAGCAAAAAATTTCAGAATTGCACCTTGCAATGCGGAGAAATTACTGTTTGTGCATTTACAATATTCATTGATTTTTGCCATTGAAAAACGTCCAGAAATGATTGAAGCTACTGACTGAATGAAAGGAGCTGGCATCTCACTCTCTTTGAATCTTCTTTATCATGCTAAGAGGAGCAGGAAAAAGCAAAAAATTTCAGAATTGCACCTTGCAATGCGGAGAAATTACTGTTTGTGCATTTACAATATTCATTGATTTTTGCTATTGAAAAACATCATGTTATTCATATACCAGAAATGATTGAAGCTACTGACTGAATGAAAGGAGCTGGCATCTCACTCTCTTTGAATCTTCTTTATCATGCTAAGAGGAGCAGGAAAAAGCAAAAAATTTCAGAATTGCACCTTGTAATGCGGAGAAATTACAGTTTGTGCATTTACAATATTCATTGATTTTTGCCATTGAAAAACGTCCAGAAATGATTGAAGCTACTGACTGAATGAAAGGAGCTGGCATCTCACTCTCTTTGAATCTTCTTTATCATGCTAAGAGGAGCAGGAAAAAGCAAAAAATTTCAGAATTGCATCTTGCAATGCGGAGAAATTACTGTTTGTGCATTTACAATATTCATTGATTTTTGCCATTGAAAAACGTCCAGAAATGATTGAAGGTACTGACTGAATGAAAGGAGCTGGCATCTCACTCTCTTTGAATCTTCTTTATCATGCTAAGAGGAGCAGGAAAAAGCAAAAAATTTCAGAATTGCACCTTGCAATGCGGAGAAATTACTGTTTGTGCATTTACAATATTCATTGATTTTTGCCATTGAAAAACGTCCAGAAATGATTGAAGCTACTGACTGAATGAAAGGAGCTGGCATCTCACTCTCTTTGAATCTTCTTTATCATGCTAAGAGGAGCAGGAAAAAGCAAAAAATTTCAGAATTGCACCTTGCAATGCGGAGAAATTACTGTTTGTGCATTTACAATATTCATTGATTTTTGCCATTGAAAAACGTCCAGAAATGATTGAAGGTACTGACTGAATGAAAGGAGCTGGCATCTCACTCTCTTTGAATCTTCTTTATCATGCTAAGAGGAGCAGGAAAAAGCAAAAAATTTCAGAATTGCACCTTGCAATGCGGAGAAATTACTGTTTGTGCATTTACAATATTCATTGATTTTTGCCATTGAAAAACGTCCAGAAATGATTGAAGCTACTGACTGAATGAAAGGAGCTGGCATCTCACTCTCTTTGAATCTTCTTTATCATGCTAAGAGGAGCAGGAAAAAGCAAAAAATTTCAGAATTGCACCTTGCAATGCGGAGAAATTACTGTTTGTGCATTTACAATATTCATTGATTTTTGCCATTGAAAAACATGTTATTCATATACCAGAAATGTTTGAAGCTCCTGACTGAATGAAAGGAGCTGGCACCTCACTCTCTTTGAATCTTCTTTATCATGCTAAGAGGAGCAGGAAAAAGGAAAAATTTCAGAATTGCACCTTGCAATGCGGAGAAATTACTGTTTTTGCATTTACAATATTCATTGATTTTTGCCATTGAAAAACGTCCAGAAATGATTGAAGCTACTGACTGAATGAAAGGAGCTGTCATCTCACTCTCTTTGAATCTTCTTTATCATGCTAAGAGGAGCAGGAAAAAGCAAAAAATTTCAGAATTGCACCTTGCAATGCGGAGAAATTACTGTTTGTGCATTTACAATATTCATTGATTTTTGCCATTGAAAAATGTCCAGAAATGATTGAAGCTACTGACTGAATGAAAGGAGCTGGCATCTCACTCTCTTTGAATCTTCTTTATCATGCTAAGAGGAGCAGGAAAAAGCAAAAAATTTCAGAATTGCGCCTTGCAATGCGGAGAAATTACTGTTTGTGCATTTACAAAATTCATTGATTTTTGCCATTGAAAAACATCCAGAAATGATTGAAGCTACTGACTGAATGAAAGGAGCTGGCATCTCACTCTCTTTGAATCTTCTTTATCATGCTAAGAGGAGCAGGAAAAAGCAAAAAATTTCAGAATTGCACCTTGCAATGCGGAGAAATTACTGTTTGTGCATTTACAATATTCATTGATTTTTGCCATTGAAAAACGTCCAGAAATGATTGAAGCTACTGACTGAATGAAAGGAGCTGGCATTTCACTCTCTTTGAATCTTCTTTATCATGCTAAGAGGAGCAGGAAAAAGCAAAACATTTCAGAATTGCACCTTGCCATGCGGAGAAATTACTGTTTGTGCATTTACAATATTCATTGATTTTTGCCATTGAAAAATGTCCAGAAATGATTGAAGCTACTGACTGAACGAAAGGAGCTGGCATCTCACTCTCTTTGAATCTTCTTTATCATGCTAAGAGGAGCAGGAAAAAGCAAAAAATTTCAGAATTGCGCTTTGCAATGCGGAGAAATTACTGTTTGTGCATTTACAAAATTCATTGATTTTCGCCATTGAAAAACATCATGTTATTCATATACCAGAAATGATTGAAGCTACTGACTGAAGGAAAGGAGCTGGCATCTCACTCTCTTTGAATCTTGTTTATCATGCTAAGAGGAGCAGGAAAAAGCAAAAAATTTCAGAATTGCACCTTGCAATGCGGAGAAATTACTGTTTGTGCATTTACAATATTCATTGATTTTTGCCATTGAAAAACATCCAGAAATGATTGAAGCTACTGACTGAATGAAAGGAGCTGGCATCTCACTCTCTTTGAATCTTCTTTATCATGCTAAGCGGAGCAGAAAAAAGCAAAAAATTTCAGAATTGCACCTTGCAATGCGGAGAAATTACTGTTTGTGCATTTACAATATTCATTGATTTTTGCGATTGAAAAACATCATGTTATTCATATACCAGAAATGATTGAAGCTACTGACTGAATGAAAGGAGCTGGCATCTCACTCTCTTTGAATCTTCTTTATCACGCTAAGAGGAGCAGGAAAAAGTAAAAAATTTCAGAATTGCACCTTGCAATGCGGAGAAATTACTGTTTGTGCATTTACAATATTCATTGATTTTTGCCATTGAAAAACGTCCAGAAATGATTGAAGCTACTGACTGAATGAAAGGAGCTGACATCTCACTCTCTTTGAATCTTGTTTATGATGCTCAGAGGAGCAGGAAAAAGCAAAAAATTTCAGAATTGCACCTTGCAATGCGGAGAAATTACTGTTTGTGCATTTACAATATTCATTGATTTTTGCCATTGAAAAACGTCCAGAAATGATTGAAGCTACTGACTGAATGAAAGGAGCTGGCATCTCACTCTCTTTGAATCTTCTTTATCATGCTAAGAGGAGCAGGAAAAAGCAAAAAATTTCAGAATTGCACCTTGCAATGCGGAGAAATTACTGTTTGTGCATTTACAATATTCATTGATTTTTGCCATTGAAAAACGTCCAGAAATGATTGAAGCTACTGACTGAATGAAAGGAGCTGGCATCTCACTCTCTTTGAATCTTCTTTATCATGCTAAGAGGAGCAGGAAAAAGCAAAAAATTTCAGAATTGCACCTTGCAATGCGGAGAAATTACTGTTTGTGCATTTACAATATTCATTGATTTTTGCCATTGAAAAACATGTTATTCATATACCAGAAATGTTTGAAGCTCCTGACTGAATGAAAGGAGCTGGCACCTCACTCTCTTTGAATCTTCTTTATCATGCTAAGAGGAGCAGGAAAAAGGAAAAATTTCAGAATTGCACCTTGCAATGCGGAGAAATTACTGTTTTTGCATTTACAATATTCATTGATTTTTGCCATTGAAAAACGTCCAGAAATGATTGAAGCTACTGACTGAATGAAAGGAGCTGTCATCTCACTCTCTTTGAATCTTCTTTATCATGCTAAGAGGAGCAGGAAAAAGCAAAAAATTTCAGAATTGCACCTTGCAATGCGGAGAAATTACTGTTTGTGCATTTACAATATTCATTGATTTTTGCCATTGAAAAATGTCCAGAAATGATTGAAGCTACTGACTGAATGAAAGGAGCTGGCATCTCACTCTCTTTGAATCTTCTTTATCATGCTAAGAGGAGCAGGAAAAAGCAAAAAATTTCAGAATTGCGCCTTGCAATGCGGAGAAATTACTGTTTGTGCATTTACAAAATTCATTGATTTTTGCCATTGAAAAACGTCCAGAAATGATTGAAGCTACTGACTGAATGAAAGGAGCTGGCATCTCACTCTCTTTGAATCTTCTTTATCATGCTAAGAGGAGCAGGAAAAAGCAAAAAATTTCAGAATTGCACCTTGCAATGCGGAGAAATTACTGTTTGTGCATTTACAATATTCATTGATTTTTGCCATTGAAAAACGTCCAGAAATGATTGAAGCTACTGACTGAATGAAAGGAGCTGGCATTTCACTCTCTTTGAATCTTCTTTATCATGCTAAGAGGAGCAGGAAAAAGCAAAACATTTCAGAATTGCACCTTGCCATGCGGAGAAATTACTGTTTGTGCATTTACAATATTCATTGATTTTTGCCATTGAAAAATGTCCAGAAATGATTGAAGCTACTGACTGAACGAAAGGAGCTGGCATCTCACTCTCTTTGAATCTTCTTTATCATGCTAAGAGGAGCAGGAAAAAGCAAAAAATTTCAGAATTGCGCTTTGCAATGCGGAGAAATTACTGTTTGTGCATTTACAAAATTCATTGATTTTCGCCATTGAAAAACATCATGTTATTCATATACCAGAAATGATTGAAGCTACTGACTGAAGGAAAGGAGCTGGCATCTCACTCTCTTTGAATCTTCTTTATCATGCTAAGAGGAGCAGGAAAAAGCAAAAAATTTCAGAATTGCACCTTGCAATGCGGAGAAATTACTGTTTGTGCATTTACAATATTCATTGATTTTTGCCATTGAAAAACATCCAGAAATGATTGAAGCTACTGACTGAATGAAAGGAGCTGGCATCTCACTCTCTTTGAATCTTCTTTATCATGCTAAGCGGAGCAGAAAAAAGCAAAAAATTTCAGAATTGCACCTTGCAATGCGGAGAAATTACTGTTTGTGCATTTACAATATTCATTGATTTTTGCGATTGAAAAACATCATGTTATTCATATACCAGAAATGATTGAAGCTACTGACTGAATGAAAGGAGCTGGCATCTCACTCTCTTTGAATCTTCTTTATCACGCTAAGAGGAGCAGGAAAAAGTAAAAAATTTCAGAATTGCACCTTGCAATGCGGAGAAATTACTGTTTGTGCATTTACAATATTCATTGATTTTTGCCATTGAAAAACGTCCAGAAATGATTGAAGCTACTGACTGAATGAAAGGAGCTGGCATCTCACTCTCTTTGAATCTTCTTTATCATGCTAAGAGGAGCAGGAAAAAGCAAAAAATTTCAGAATTGCACCTTGCAATGCGGAGAAATTACTGTTTGTGCATTTACAATATTCATTGATTTTTGCCATTGAAAAACATGTTATTCATATACCAGAAATGTTTGAAGCTCCTGACTGAATGAAAGGAGCTGGCACCTCACTCTCTTTGAATCTTCTTTATCATGCTAAGAGGAGCAGGAAAAAGGAAAAATTTCAGAATTGCACCTTGCAATGCGGAGAAATTACTGTTTGTGCATTTACAATATTCATTGATTTTTGCCATTGAAAAACGTCCAGAAATGATTGAAGCTACTGACTGAATGAAAGGAGCTGGCATCTCACTCTCTTTGAATCTTCTTTATCATGCTAGGATTAGCAGGAAAAAGCAAAAAATTTCAGAATTGCACCTTGCAATGTGGAGATATTACTGTTTGTGCATTTACAATATTCATTGATTTTTGCCATTGAAAAACATATTTTTCATATACCAGAAATGTTTGAAGCTACTGACTGAATGAAAGGAGCTGGCATCTCACTCTCTTTGAATCTTCTTTATCATGCTAGGATTAACAGGAAAAAGCAAAAAATTTCAGAATTGCACCTTGCAATGTGGAGATATTACTGTTTGTGCATTTACAATATTCATTGATTTTTGCCATTGAAAAACATGTTTTTCATATACCAGAAATGTTTGAAGCTACTGACTGAATGAAAGGAGCTGGCATCTCACTCTCTTTGAATCTTCTTTATCATGCTAGGATTAACAGGAAAAAGCTAAAAATTTCAGAATTGCACCTTGCAATGTGGAGATATTACTGTTTGTGCATTTACAATATTCATTGATTTTTGCCATTGAAAAACATGTTTTTCATATACCAGAAATGTTTGAAGCTACTGACTGAATGAAAGGAGCTGGCATCTCACTCTCTTTGAATCTTCTTTATCATGCTAGGATTAGCAGGAAAAAGCAAAAAATTTCAGAATTGCACCTTGCAATGTGGAGATATTACTGTTTGTGCATTTACAATATTCATTGATTTTTGCCATTGAAAAACATGTTTTTCATATACCAGAAATGTTTGAAGCTACTGACTGAATGAAAGGAGCTGGCATCTCACTCTCTTTGAATATCATGCTAGGATTAACAGGAAAAAGCTAAAAATTTCAGAATTGCACCGTGCAATGTGGAGATATTACTGTTTGTGCATTTACAATATTCATTGATTTTTGCCATTGAAAAACATGTTTTTCATATACCAGAAATGTTTGAAGCTACTGACTGAATGAAAGGAGCTGGCATCTCACTCTCTTTGAATCTTCTTTATCATGCTAGGATTAACAGGAAAAAGCAAAAAATTTCAGAATTGCACCTTGCAATGTGGAGAAATTACTGTTTGTGCATTTACAATATTCATTGATTTTTGCCATTGAAAAACATCATGTTATTCATATACCAGAAATGTTTGAAGCTACTGACTGAATGAAAGGAGCTGGCATCTCACTCTCTTTGAATCTTCTTTATCATGCTAAGAGGAGCAGGAAAAAGCAAAAAATTTCAGAATTGCACCTTGCAATGTGGAGAAATTACTGTTTGTGCATTTACAATATTCATTGATTTTTGCCATTGAAAAACATCATGTTATTCATATACCAGAAATGTTTGAAGCTACTGACTGAATGAAAGGAGCTGGCATCTCACTCTCTTTGAATCTTCTTTATCATGCTAAGAGGAGCAGGAAAAAGCAAAAAATTTCAGAATTGCACCTTGCAATGTGGAGAAATTACTGTTTGTGCATTTACAATATTCATTGATTTTTACCATTGAAAAACGTCCAGAAATGATTGAAGCTACTGACTGAATGAAAGTAGCTGGCATCCCACTCTCTTTGAATCTTCTTTATCATGCTAAGAGGAGCAGGAAAAAGCAAAAAATTTCAGAATTGCACCTTGCAATGCGGAGAAATTACTGTTTGTGCATTTACAATATTCATTGATTTTTGCCATTGAAAAACATGTTATTCATATACCAGAAATGTTTGAAGCTCCTGACTGAATGAAAGGAGCTGGCACCTCACTCTCTTTGAATCTTCTTTATCATGCTAAGAGGAGCAGGAAAAAGGAAAAATTTCAGAATTGCACCTTGCAATGCGGAGAAATTACTGTTTGTGCATTTACAATATTCATTGATTTTTGCCATTGAAAAACGTCCAGAAATTATTGAAGCTACTGACTGAATGAAAGGAGCTGGCATCTCACTCTCTTTGAATCTTCTTTATCATGCTAGGATTAGCAGGAAAAAGCAAAAAATTTCAGAATTGCACCTTGCAATGTGGAGATATTACTGTTTGTGCATTTACAATATTCATTGATTTTTGCCATTGAAAAACATGTTTTTCATATACCAGAAATGTTTGAAGCTACTGACTGAATGAAAGGAGCTGGCATCTCACTCTCTTTGAATCTTCTTTATCATGCTAGGATTAACAGGAAAAAGCAAAAAATTTCAGAATTGCACCTTGCAATGTGGAGATATTACTGTTTGTGCATTTACAATATTCATTGATTTTTGCCATTGAAAAACATGTTTTTCATATACCAGAAATGTTTGAAGCTACTGACTGAATGAAAGGAGCTGGCATCTCACTCTCTTTGAATCTTCTTTATCATGCTAGGATTAACAGGAAAAAGCTAAAAATTTCAGAATTGCACCTTGCAATGTGGAGATATTACTGTTTGTGCATTTACAATATTCATTGATTTTTGCCATTGAAAAACATGTTTTTCATATACCAGAAATGTTTGAAGCTACTGACTGAATGAAAGGAGCTGGCATCTCACTCTTTTTGAATCTTCTTTATCATGCTAGGATTAGCAGGAAAAAGCAAAAAATTTCAGAATTGCACCTTGCAATGTGGAGATATTACTGTTTGTGCATTTACAATATTCATTGATTTTTGCCATTGAAAAACATGTTTTTCATATACCAGAAATGTTTGAAGCTACTGACTGAATGAAAGGAGCTGGCATCTCACTCTCTTTGAATATCATGCTAGGATTAACAGGAAAAAGCTAAAAATTTCAGAATTGCACCGTGCAATGTGGAGATATTACTGTTTGTGCATTTACAATATTCATTGATTTTTGCCATTGAAAAACATGTTTTTCATATACCAGAAATGTTTGAAGCTACTGACTGAATGAAAGGAGCTGGCATCTCACTCTCTTTGAATCTTCTTTATCATGCTAGGATTAGCAGGAAAAAGCAAAAAATTTCAGAATTGCACCTTGCAATGTGGAGATATTACTGTTTGTGCATTTACAATATTCATTGATTTTTGCCATTGAAAAACATGTTTTTCATATACCAGAAATGTTTGAAGCTACTGACTGAATGAAAGGAGCTGGCATCTCACTCTCTTTGAATCTTCTTTATCATGCTAGGATTAACAGGAAAAAGCAAAAAATTTCAGAATTGCACCTTGCAATGTGGAGAAATTACTGTTTGTGCATTTACAATATTCATTGATTTTTGCCATTTAAAAACATCATGTTATTCATATACCAGAAATGTTTGAAGCTACTGACTGAATGAAAGGAGCTGGCATCTCACTCTCTTTGAATCTTCTTTATCATGCTAAGAGGAGCAGGAAAAAGCAAAAAATTTCAGAATTGCACCTTGCAATGTGGAGAAATTACTGTTTGTGCATTTACAATATTCATTGATTTTTGCCATTGAAAAACATCATGTTATTCATATACCAGAAATGTTTGAAGCTACTGACTGAATGAAAGGAGCTGGCATCTCACTCTCTTTGAATCTTCTTTATCATGCTAAGAGGAGCAGGAAAAAGCAAAAAATTTCAGAATTGCACCTTGCAATGTGGAGAAATTACTGTTTGTGCATTTACAATATTCATTGATTTTTACCATTGAAAAACGTCCAGAAATGATTGAAGCTACTGACTGAATGAAAGTAGCTGGCATCTCACTCTCTTTGAATCTTCTTTATCATGCTAAGAGGAGCAGGAAAAAGCAAAAAATTTCAGACTTGCACCTTGCAATGCGGAGAAATTACTGTTTGTGCATTTACAATATTCATTGATTTTTGCCATTGAAAAACATCATGTTATTCATATACCAGAAATATTTGAAGCTACTGACTGAATCAAAGGAGCTGGCATCTCACTCTCTTTGAATCTTCTTTATCATGCTAAGAGGAGCAGGAAAAAGCAAAAAATTTCAGAATTGCACCTTGCAATGCGGAGAAATTACTGTTTGTGCATTTACAATATTCATTGATTTTTGCCATTGAAAAACGTCCAGAAATGATTGAAGCTACTGACTGAATGAAAGGAGCTGGCATCTCACTCTCTTTGAATCTTCTTTATCATGCTAAGAGGAGCAGGAAAAAGCAAAAAATTTCAGAATTGCACCTTGCAATGCGGAGAAATTACTGTTTGTGCATTTACAATATTCATTGATTTTTGCCATTGAAAAACGTCCAGAAATGATTGAAGCTACTGATTGAATGAAAGGAGCTGGCATCTCACTCTCTTTGAATCTTCTTTATCATGCCAAGAGGAGCAGGAAAAAGCAAAAAATTTCAGAATTGCACCTTGCAATGCGGAGAAATTACTGTTTGAGCATTTACAATATTCATTGATTTTTGCCATTGAAAAACATGTTATTCATATACCAGAAATGTTTGAAGCTACTGACTGAATGAAAGGAGCTGGCACCTCACTCTCTTTGAATCTTCTTTATCATGCTAAGAGGAGCGGGAAAAAGCAAAAAATTTCAGAATTGCACCTTGCAATGCGGAGAAATTACTGTTTGTGCATTTACAATATTCATTGATTTTTGCCATTGAAAAACGTCCAGAAATGATTGAAGGTACTGACTGAATGAAAGGAGCTGGCATCTCACTCTCTTTGAATCTTCTTTATCATGCTAAGAGGAGCAGGAAAAAGCAAAAAATTTCAGAATTGCACCTTGCAATGCGGAGAAATTACTGTTTGTGCATTTACAATATTCATTGATTTTTGCCATTGAAAAACGTCCAGAAATGATTGAAGCTACTGACTGAATGAAAGGAGCTGGCATCTCACTCTCTTTGAATCTTCTTTATCATGCTAAGAGGAGCAGGAAAAAGCAAAAAATTTCAGAATTGCACCTTGCAATGCGGAGAAATTACTGTTTGTGCATTTACAATATTCATTGATTTTTGCCATTGAAAAACATCGTTATTCATATACCAGAAATGTTTGAAGCTACTGACTGAATGAAAGGAGTTGGCATCTCACTCTCTTTGAATCTTCTTTATCATGCTAAGAGGAGCAGGAAAAAGCAAAAAATTTCAGAATTGCACCTTGCAATGCGGAGAAATTACTGTTTGTGCATTTACAATATTCATTGATTTTTGCCATTGAAAAACATCATGTTATTCATATACCAGAAATGTTTGAAGCTACTGACTGAATGAAAGGAGCTGGCATCTCACTCTCTTTGAATCTTCTTTATCATGCTAAGAGGAGCAGGAAAAAGCAAAAAATTTTAGAATTGCACATTGCAATGTGGAGAAATTACTGTTTGTGCATTTACAATATTCATTGATTTTTACCATTGAAAAACGTCCAGAAATGATTGAAGCTACTGACTGAATGAAAGTAGCTGGCATCTCACTCTCTTTGAATCTTCTTTATCATGCTAAGAGGAGCAGGAAAAAGCAAAAAATTTCAGACTTGCACCTTGCAATGCGGAGAAATTACTGTTTGTGCATTTACAATATTCATTGATTTTTGCCATTGAAAAACATCATGTTATTCATATACCAGAAATGTTTGAAGCTACTGACTGAATGAAAGGAGCTGGCATCTCACTCTCTTTGAATCTTCTTTATCATGCTAAGAGGAGCAGGAAAAAGCAAAAAATTTCAGAATTGCACCTTGCAATGCGGAGAAATTACTGTTTGTGCATTTACAATATTCATTGATTTTTGCCATTGAAAAACGTCCAGAAATGATTGAAGCTACTGACTGAATGAAAGGAGCTGGCATCTCACTCTCTTTGAATCTTCTTTATCATGCTAAGAGGAGCAGGAAAAAGCAAAAAATTTCAGAATTGCACCTTGCAATGCGGAGAAATTACTGTTTGTGCATTTACAATATTCATTGATTTTTGCCATTGAAAAACGTCCAGAAATGATTGAAGCTACTGACTGAATGAAAGGAGCTGGCATCTCACTCTCTTTGAATCTTCTTTATCATGCTAAGAGGAGCAGGAAAAAGCAAAAAATTTCAGAATTGCACCTTGC
This sequence comes from Phyllobates terribilis, assembly GCF_046119375.1. Lineage (NCBI taxonomy): Eukaryota > Metazoa > Chordata > Amphibia > Anura > Dendrobatidae > Phyllobates > Phyllobates terribilis. The sequence goes on from NW_027364527.1 coordinate 168,944, forward strand.
AATGCGGAGAAATTACTGTTTGTGCATTTACAATATTCATTGTTTTTTTCCATTGAAAAACATCATGTTATTCATATACCAGAAATGTTTGAAGCTACTGACTGAATGAAAGGAGCTGGCATCTCACTCTCTTTGAATCTTCTTTATCATGCTAAGAGGAGCAGGAAAAAGCAAAAAATTTCAGAATTGCACCTTGCAATGCGGAGAAATTACTGTTTGTGCATTTACAATATTCATTGATTTTTGCCATTGAAAAACGTCCAGAAATGATTGAAGCTACTGACTGAATGAAAGGAGCTGGCATCTCACTCTCTTTGAATCTTCTTTATCATGCTAAGAGGAGCAGGAAAAAGCAAAAAATTTCAGAATTGCACCTTGCAATGCGGAGAAATTACTGTTTGTGCATTTACAATATTCATTGATTTTTGCCATTGAAAAACATCGTTATTCATATACCAGAAATGTTTGAAGCTACTGACTGAATGAAAGGAGTTGGCATCTCACTCTCTTTGAATCTTCTTTATCATGCTAAGAGGAGCAGGAAAAAGCAAAAAATTTCAGAATTGCACCTTGCAATGCGGAGAAATTACTGTTTGTGCATTTACAATATTCATTGATTTTTGCCATTGAAAAACATCATGTTATTCATATACCAGAAATGTTTGAAGCTACTGACTGAATGAAAGGAGCTGGCATCTCACTCTCTTTGAATCTTCTTTATCATGCTAAGAGGAGCAGGAAAAAGCAAAAAATTTTAGAATTGCACATTGCAATGTGGAGAAATTACTGTTTGTGCATTTACAATATTCATTGATTTTTACCATTGAAAAACGTCCAGAAATGATTGAAGCTACTGACTGAATGAAAGTAGCTGGCATCTCACTCTCTTTGAATCTTCTTTATCATGCTAAGAGGAGCAGGAAAAAGCAAAAAATTTCAGACTTGCACCTTGCAATGCGGAGAAATTACTGTTTGTGCATTTACAATATTCATTGATTTTTGCCATTGAAAAACATCATGTTATTCATATACCAGAAATGTTTGAAGCTACTGACTGAATGAAAGGAGCTGGCATCTCACTCTCTTTGAATCTTCTTTATCATGCTAAGAGGAGCAGGAAAAAGCAAAAAATTTCAGAATTGCACCTTGCAATGCGGAGAAATTACTGTTTGTGCATTTACAATATTCATTGATTTTTGCCATTGAAAAACGTCCAGAAATGATTGAAGCTACTGACTGAATGAAAGGAGCTGGCATCTCACTCTCTTTGAATCTTCTTTATCATGCTAAGAGGAGCAGGAAAAAGCAAAAAATTTCAGAATTGCACCTTGCAATGCGGAGAAATTACTGTTTGTGCATTTACAATATTCATTGATTTTTGCCATTGAAAAACGTCCAGAAATGATTGAAGCTACTGACTGAATGAAAGGAGCTGGCATCTCACTCTCTTTGAATCTTCTTTATCATGCTAAGAGGAGCAGGAAAAAGCAAAAAATTTCAGAATTGCACCTTGCAATGCGGAGAAATTACTGTTTGTGCATTTACAATATTCATTGTTTTTTTCCATTGAAAAACATCATGTTATTCATATACCAGAAATGTTTGAAGCTACTGACTGAATGAAAGGAGCTGGCATCTCACTCTCTTTGAATCTTCTTTATCATGCTAAGAGGAGCAGGAAAAAGCAAAAAATTTCAGAATTGCACCTTGCAATGCGGAGAAATTACTGTTTGTGCATTTACAATATTCATTGATTTTTGCCATTGAAAAACGTCCAGAAATGATTGAAGCTACTGACTGAATGAAAGGAGCTGGCATCTCACTCTCTTTGAATCTTCTTTATCATGCTAAGAGGAGCAGGAAAAAGCAAAAAATTTCAGAATTGCACCTTGCAATGCGGAGAAATTACTGTTTGTGCATTTACAATATTCATTGATTTTTGCCATTGAAAAACATCATGTTATTCATATACCAGAAATGTTTGAAGCTACTGACTGAATGAAAGGAGCTGGCATCTCACTCTCTTTGAATCTTCTTTATCATGCTAAGAGGAGCAGGAAAAAGCAAAAAATTTCAGAATTGCACCTTGCAATGTGGAGAAATTACTGTTTGTGCATTTACAATATTCATTGATTTTTGCCATTGAAAAACATCATGTTATTCATATACCAGAAATGTTTGAAGCTACTGACTGAATGAAAGGAGCTGGCATCTCACTCTCTTTGAATCTTCTTTATCATGCTAAGAGGAGCAGGAAAAAGCAAAAAATTTCAGAATTGCACCTTGCAATGTGGAGAAATTACTGTTTGTGCATTTACAATATTCATTGATTTTTACCATTGAAAAACGTCCAGAAATGATTGAAGCTACTGACTGAATGAAAGTAGCTGGCATCTCACTCTCTTTGAATCTTCTTTATCATGCTAAGAGGAGCAGGAAAAAGCAAAAAATTTCAGACTTGCACCTTGCAATGCGGAGAAATTACTGTTTGTGCATTTACAATATTCATTGATTTTTGCCATTGAAAGACATCATGTTATTCATATACCAGAAATGTTTGAAGCTACTGACTGAATGAAAGGAGCTGGCATCTCACTCTCTTTGAATCTTCTTTATCATGCTAAGAGGAGCAGGAAAAAGCAAAAAATTTCAGAATTGCACCTTGCAATGTGGAGAAATTACTGTTTGTGCATTTACAATATTCATTGATTTTTACCATTGAAAAACGTCCAGAAATGATTGAAGCTACTGACTGAATGAAAGTAGCTGGCATCTCACTCTCTTTGAATCTTCTTTATCATGCTAAGAGGAGCAGGAAAAAGCAAAAAATTTCAGACTTGCACCTTGCAATGCGGAGAAATTACTGTTTGTGCATTTACAATATTCATTGATTTTTGCCATTGAAAAACATCATGTTATTCATATACCAGAAATGTTTGAAGCTACTGACTGAATCAAAGGAGCTGGCATCTCACTCTCTTTGAATCTTCTTTATCATGCTAAGAGGAGCAGGAAAAAGCAAAAAATTTCAGAATTGCACCTTGCAATGCGGAGAAATTACTGTTTGTTCATTTACAATATTCATTGATTTTTGCCATTGAAAAACGTCCAGAAATGATTGAAGCTACTGACTGAATGAAAGGAGCTGGCATCTCACTCTCTTTGAATCTTCTTTATAATGCTAAGAGGAGCAGGAAAAAGCAAAAAATTTCAGAATTGCACCTTGCAATGCGGAGAAATTACTGTTTGTGCATTTACAATATTCATTGATTTTTGCCATTGAAAAATGTCCAGAAATGATTGAAGCTACTGACTGAATGAAAGGAGCTGGCATCTCACTCTCTTTGAATCTTCTTTATCATGCTAAGAGGAGCAGGAAAAAGCAAAAAATTTCAGAATTGCACCTTGCAATGCGGAGAAATTACTGTTTGTGCATTTACAATATTCATTGATTTTTGCCATTGAAAAACATGTTATTCATATACCAGAAATGTTTGAAGCTACTGACTGAATGAAAGGAGCTGGCACCTCACTCTCTTTGAATCTTCTTTATCATGCTAAGAGGAGCGGGAAAAAGCAAAAAATTTCAGAATTGCACCTTGCAATGCGGAGAAATTACTGTTTGTGCATTTACAATATTCATTGATTTTTGCCATTGAAAAACGTCCAGAAATGATTGAAGGTACTGACTGAATGAAAGGAGCTGGCATCTCACTCTCTTTGAATCTTCTTTATCATGCTAAGAGGAGCAGGAAAAAGCAAAAAATTTCAGAATTGCACCTTGCAATGCGGAGAAATTACTGTTTGTGCATTTACAATATTCATTGATTTTTGCCATTGAAAAACGTCCAGAAATGATTGAAGCTACTGACTGAATGAAAGGAGCTGGCATCTCACTCTCTTTGAATCTTCTTTATCATGCTAAGAGGAGCAGGAAAAAGCAAAAAATTTCTGAATTGCACCTTGCAATGCGGAGAAATTACTGTTTGTGCATTTACAATATTCATTGATTTTTGCCATTGAAAAACATCATGTTATTCATATACCAGAAATGTTTGAAGCTACTGACTGAATGAAAGGAGTTGGCATCTCACTCTCTTTGAATCTTCTTTATCATGCTAAGAGGAGCAGGAAAAAGCAAAAAATTTCAGAATTGCACCTTGCAATGTGGAGAAATTACTGTTTGTGCATTTACAATATTCATTGATTTTTACCATTGAAAAACGTCCAGAAATGATTGAAGCTACTGACTGAATGAAAGTAGCTGGCATCTCACTCTCTTTGAATCTTCTTTATCATGCTAAGAGGAGCAGGAAAAAGCAAAAAATTTCAGACTTGCACCTTGCAATGCGGAGAAATTACTGTTTGTGCATTTACAATATTCATTGATTTTTGCCATTGAAAAACATCATGTTATTCATATACCAGAAATGTTTGAAGCTACTGACTGAATGAAAGGAGCTGGCATCTCACTCTCTTTGAATCTTCTTTATCATGCTAAGAGGAGCAGGAAAAAGCAAAAAATTTCAGAATTGCACCTTGCAATGTGGAGAAATTACTGTTTGTGCATTTACAATATTCATTGATTTTTACCATTGAAAAACGTCCAGAAATGATTGAAGCTACTGACTGAATAAAAGGAGCTGGCATCTCACTCTCTTTGAATCTTCTTTATCATGCTAAGAGGAGCAGGAAAAAGCAAAAAATTTCAGAATTGCACCTTGCAATGTGGAGAAATTACTGTTTGTGCATTTACAATATTCATTGATTTTTGCCATTGAAAAACATGTTATTCATATACCAGAAATGTTTGAAGCTACTGACTGAATGAAAGGAGCTGGCATCTCACTCTCTTTGAATCTTCTTTATCATGCTAAGAGGAGCAGGAAAAAGCAAAAAATTTCAGAATTGCACCTTGCAATGCGGAGAAATTACTGTTTGTTCATTTACAATATTCATTGATTTTTGCCATTGAAAAACGTCCAGAAATGATTGAAGCTACTGACTGAATGAAAGGAGCTGGCATCTCACTCTCTTTGAATCTTCTTTATAATGCTAAGAGGAGCAGGAAAAAGCAAAAAATTTCAGAATTGCACCTTGCAATGCGGAGAAATTACTGTTTGTGCATTTACAATATTCATTGATTTTTGCCATTGAAAAATGTCCAGAAATGATTGAAGCTACTGACTGAATGAAAGGAGCTGGCATCTCACTCTCTTTGAATCTTCTTTATCATGCTAAGAGGAGCAGGAAAAAGCAAAAAATTTCAGAATTGCACCTTGCAATGCGGAGAAATTACTGTTTGTGCATTTACAATATTCATTGATTTTTGCCATTGAAAAACATGTTATTCATATACCAGAAATGTTTGAAGCTACTGACTGAATGAAAGGAGCTGGCACCTCACTCTCTTTGAATCTTCTTTATCATGCTAAGAGGAGCGGGAAAAAGCAAAAAATTTCAGAATTGCACCTTGCAATGCGGAGAAATTACTGTTTGTGCATTTACAATATTCATTGATTTTTGCCATTGAAAAACGTCCAGAAATGATTGAAGGTACTGACTGAATGAAAGGAGCTGGCATCTCACTCTCTTTGAATCTTCTTTATCATGCTAAGAGGAGCAGGAAAAAGCAAAAAATTTCAGAATTGCACCTTGCAATGCGGAGAAATTACTGTTTGTGCATTTACAATATTCATTGATTTTTGCCATTGAAAAACGTCCAGAAATGATTGAAGCTACTGACTGAATGAAAGGAGCTGGCATCTCACTCTCTTTGAATCTTCTTTATCATGCTAAGAGGAGCAGGAAAAAGCAAAAAATTTCTGAATTGCACCTTGCAATGCGGAGAAATTACTGTTTGTGCATTTACAATATTCATTGATTTTTGCCATTGAAAAACATCATGTTATTCATATACCAGAAATGTTTGAAGCTACTGACTGAATGAAAGGAGTTGGCATCTCACTCTCTTTGAATCTTCTTTATCATGCTAAGAGGAGCAGGAAAAAGCAAAAAATTTCAGAATTGCACCTTGCAATGTGGAGAAATTACTGTTTGTGCATTTACAATATTCATTGATTTTTACCATTGAAAAACGTCCAGAAATGATTGAAGCTACTGACTGAATGAAAGTAGCTGGCATCTCACTCTCTTTGAATCTTCTTTATCATGCTAAGAGGAGCAGGAAAAAGCAAAAAATTTCAGACTTGCACCTTGCAATGCGGAGAAATTACTGTTTGTGCATTTACAATATTCATTGATTTTTGCCATTGAAAAACATCATGTTATTCATATACCAGAAATGTTTGAAGCTACTGACTGAATGAAAGGAGCTGGCATCTCACTCTCTTTGAATCTTCTTTATCATGCTAAGAGGAGCAGGAAAAAGCAAAAAATTTCAGAATTGCACCTTGCAATGTGGAGAAATTACTGTTTGTGCATTTACAATATTCATTGATTTTTACCATTGAAAAACGTCCAGAAATGATTGAAGCTACTGACTGAATAAAAGGAGCTGGCATCTCACTCTCTTTGAATCTTCTTTATCATGCTAAGAGGAGCAGGAAAAAGCAAAAAATTTCAGAATTGCACCTTGCAATGTGGAGAAATTACTGTTTGTGCATTTACAATATTCATTGATTTTTGCCATTGAAAAACATGTTATTCATATACCAGAAATGTTTGAAGCTACTGACTGAATGAAAGGAGCTGGCACCTCACTCTCTTTGAATCTTCTTTATCATGCTAAGAGGAGCGGGAAAAAGCAAAAAATTTCAGAATTGCACCTTGCAATGCGGAGAAATTACTGTTTGTGCATTTACAATATTCATTGATTTTTGCCATTGAAAAACGTCCAGAAATGATTGAAGGTACTGACTGAATGAAAGGAGCTGGCATCTCACTCTCTTTGAATCTTCTTTATCATGCTAAGAGGAGCAGGAAAAAGCAAAAAATTTCAGAATTGCACCTTGCAATGCGGAGAAATTACTGTTTGTGCATTTACAATATTCATTGATTTTTGCCATTGAAAAACGTCCAGAAATGATTGAAGCTACTGACTGAATGAAAGGAGCTGGCATCTCACTCTCTTTGAATCTTCTTTATCATGCTAAGAGGAGCAGGAAAAAGCAAAAAATTTCTGAATTGCACCTTGCAATGCGGAGAAATTACTGTTTGTGCATTTACAATATTCATTGATTTTTGCCATTGAAAAACATCATGTTATTCATATACCAGAAATGTTTGAAGCTACTGACTGAATGAAAGGAGTTGGCATCTCACTCTCTTTGAATCTTCTTTATCATGCTAAGAGGAGCAGGAAAAAGCAAAAAATTTCAGAATTGCACCTTGCAATGTGGAGAAATTACTGTTTGTGCATTTACAATATTCATTGATTTTTACCATTGAAAAACGTCCAGAAATGATTGAAGCTACTGACTGAATGAAAGTAGCTGGCATCTCACTCTCTTTGAATCTTCTTTATCATGCTAAGAGGAGCAGGAAAAAGCAAAAAATTTCAGACTTGCACCTTGCAATGCGGAGAAATTACTGTTTGTGCATTTACAATATTCATTGATTTTTGCCATTGAAAAACATCATGTTATTCATATACCAGAAATGTTTGAAGCTACTGACTGAATCAAAGGAGCTGGCATCTCACTCTCTTTGAATCTTCTTTATCATGCTAAGAGGAGCAGGAAAAAGCAAAAAATTTCAGAATTGCACCTTGCAATGCGGAGAAATTACTGTTTGTTCATTTACAATATTCATTGATTTTTGCCATTGAAAAACGTCCAGAAATGATTGAAGCTACTGACTGAATGAAAGGAGCTGGCATCTCACTCTCTTTGAATCTTCTTTATAATGCTAAGAGGAGCAGGAAAAAGCAAAAAATTTCAGAATTGCACCTTGCAATGCGGAGAAATTACTGTTTGTGCATTTACAATATTCATTGATTTTTGCCATTGAAAAACGTCCAGAAATGATTGAAGCTACTGACTGAATGAAAGGAGCTGGCATCTCACTCTCTTTGAATCTTCTTTATCATGCTAAGAGGAGCAGGAAAAAGCAAAAAATTTCAGAATTGCACCTTGCAATGCGGAGAAATTACTGTTTGTGCATTTACAATATTCATTGATTTTTGCCATTGAAAAACATGTTATTCATATACCAGAAATGTTTGAAGCTACTGACTGAATGAAAGGAGCTGGCACCTCACTCTCTTTGAATCTTCTTTATCATGCTAAGAGGAGCGGGAAAAAGCAAAAAATTTCAGAATTGCACCTTGCAATGCGGAGAAATTACTGTTTGTGCATTTACAATATTCATTGATTTTTGCCATTGAAAAACGTCCAGAAATGATTGAAGGTACTGACTGAATGAAAGGAGCTGGCATCTCACTCTCTTTGAATCTTCTTTATCATGCTAAGAGGAGCAGGAAAAAGCAAAAAATTTCAGAATTGCACCTTGCAATGCGGAGAAATTACTGTTTGTGCATTTACAATATTCATTGATTTTTGCCATTGAAAAACGTCCAGAAATGATTGAAGCTACTGACTGAATGAAAGGAGCTGGCATCTCACTCTCTTTGAATCTTCTTTATCATGCTAAGAGGAGCAGGAAAAAGCAAAAAATTTCTGAATTGCACCTTGCAATGCGGAGAAATTACTGTTTGTGCATTTACAATATTCATTGATTTTTGCCATTGAAAAACATCATGTTATTCATATACCAGAAATGTTTGAAGCTACTGACTGAATGAAAGGAGTTGGCATCTCACTCTCTTTGAATCTTCTTTATCATGCTAAGAGGAGCAGGAAAAAGCAAAAAATTTCAGAATTGCACCTTGCAATGTGGAGAAATTACTGTTTGTGCATTTACAATATTCATTGATTTTTACCATTGAAAAACGTCCAGAAATGATTGAAGCTACTGACTGAATGAAAGTAGCTGGCATCTCACTCTCTTTGAATCTTCTTTATCATGCTAAGAGGAGCAGGAAAAAGCAAAAAATTTCAGACTTGCACCTTGCAATGCGGAGAAATTACTGTTTGTGCATTTACAATATTCATTGATTTTTGCCATTGAAAAACATCATGTTATTCATATACCAGAAATGTTTGAAGCTACTGACTGAATGAAAGGAGCTGGCATCTCACTCTCTTTGAATCTTCTTTATCATGCTAAGAGGAGCAGGAAAAAGCAAAAAATTTCAGAATTGCACCTTGCAATGTGGAGAAATTACTGTTTGTGCATTTACAATATTCATTGATTTTTACCATTGAAAAACGTCCAGAAATGATTGAAGCTACTGACTGAATAAAAGGAGCTGGCATCTCACTCTCTTTGAATCTTCTTTATCATGCTAAGAGGAGCAGGAAAAAGCAAAAAATTTCAGAATTGCACCTTGCAATGTGGAGAAATTACTGTTTGTGCATTTACAATATTCATTGATTTTTGCCATGGAAAAACATCCAGAAATGATTGAAGCTACTGACTGAATGAAAGGAGCTGGCATCTCACTCTCTTTGAATCTTCTTTATCATGCTAAGAGGAGCAGGAAAAAGCAAAACATTTCAGAATTGCACCTTGCAATGCGGAGAAATTACTGTTTGTGCATTTACAATATTCATTGATTTTTGCCATTGAAAAACATCATGTTATTCATATACCAGAAATGATTGAAGCTACTGACTGAATGAAAGGAGCTGGCATCTCACTCTCTTTGAATCTTCTTTATCATGCTAAGAGGAGCAGGAAAAAGCAAAACATTTCAGAATTGCACCTTGCAATGCGGAGAAATTACTGTTTGTGCATTTACAATATTCATTGATTTTTGCCATTGAAAAACGTCCAGAAATGATTGAAGCTACTGACTGAATGAAAGGAGCTGGCATCTCACTCTCTTTGAATCTTCTTTATCATGCTAAGAGGAGCAGGAAAAAGCAAAAAATTTCAGAATTGCACCTTGCAATGCGGAGAAATTACTGTTTGTGCATTTACAATATTCATTGATTTTTGCGATTGAAAAACATCATGTTATTAATATACCAGAAATGATTGAAGCTACAGACTGAATGAAAGGAGCTGGCATCTCACTCTCTTTGAATCTTCTTTATCATGCTAAGAGGAGCAGGAAAAAGTAAAAAATTTCAGAATTGCACCTTGCAATGCGGAGAAATTACTGTTTGTGCATTTACAATATTCAATGATTTTTGCCATTGAAAAACGTCCAGAAATGATTGAAGCTACTGACTGAATGAAAGGAGCTGGCATCTCACTCTCTTTGAATCTTGTTTATCATGCTAAGAGGAGCAGGAAAAAGCAAAAAATTTCAGAATTGCACCTTGCAATGCGGAGAAATTACTGTTTGTGCATTTACAATATTCATTGATTTTTGCCATTGAAAAACGTCCAGAAATGATTGAAGCTACTGACTGAATGAAAGGAGCTGGCATCTCACTCTCTTTGAATCTTCTTTATCATGCTAAGAGGAGCAGGAAAAAGCAAAAAATTTCAGAATTGCACCTTGCAATGCGGAGAAATTACTGTTTGTGCATTTACAATATTCATTGATTTTTGCTATTGAAAAACATCATGTTATTCATATACCAGAAATGATTGAAGCTACTGACTGAATGAAAGGAGCTGGCATCTCACTCTCTTTGAATCTTCTTTATCATGCTAAGAGGAGCAGGAAAAAGCAAAAAATTTCAGAATTGCACCTTGTAATGCGGAGAAATTACAGTTTGTGCATTTACAATATTCATTGATTTTTGCCATTGAAAAACGTCCAGAAATGATTGAAGCTACTGACTGAATGAAAGGAGCTGGCATCTCACTCTCTTTGAATCTTCTTTATCATGCTAAGAGGAGCAGGAAAAAGCAAAAAATTTCAGAATTGCACCTTGCAATGCGGAGAAATTACTGTTTGTGCATTTACAATATTCATTGATTTTTGCCATTGAAAAACGTCCAGAAATGATTGAAGCTACTGACTGAATGAAAGGAGCTGGCATCTCACTCTCTTTGAATCTTCTTTATCATGCTAAGAGGAGCAGGAAAAAGCAAAAAATTTCAGAATTGCACCTTGCAATGCGGAGAAATTACTGTTTGTGCATTTACAATATTCATTGATTTTTGCCATTGAAAAATGTCCAGAAATGATTGAAGCTACTGACTGAATGAAAGGAGCTGGCATCTCACTCTCTTTGAATCTTCTTTATCATGCTAAGAGGAGCAGGAAAAAGCAAAAAATTTCAGAATTGCGCCTTGCAATGCGGAGAAATTAATGTTTGGGCATTTACAAAATTCATTGATTTTTGCCATTGAAAAACATCATGTTATTCATATACCAGAAATGATTGAAGCTACTGACTGAAGGAAAGGAGCTGGCATCTCACTCTCTTTGAATCTTCTTTATCATGCTAAGAGGAGCAGGAAAAAGCAAAAAATTTCAGAATTGCACCTTGCAATGCGGAGAAATTACTGTTTGTGCATTTACAATATTCATTGATTTTTGCCATTGAAAAACATCCAGAAATGATTGAAGCTACTGACTGAACGAAAGGAGCTGGCATCTCACTCTCTTTGAATCTTCTTTATCATGCTAAGAGGAGCAGGAAAAAGCAAAAAATTTCAGAATTGCACCTTGCAATGCGGAGAAATTACTGTTTGTGCATTTACAATATTCATTGATTTTTGCGATTGAAAATCATCATGTTATTCATATACCAGAAATGATTGAAGCTACTGACTGAATGAAAGGAGCTGGCATCTCACTCTCTTTGAATCTTCTTTATCATGCTAAGAGGAGCAGGAAATAGTAAAAAATTTCAGAATTGCACCTTGCAATGCGGAGAAATTACTGTTTGTGCATTTACAATATTCAATGATTTTTGCCATTGAAAAACGTCCAGAAATGATTGAAGCTACTGACTGAATGAAAGGAGCTGACATCTCACTCTCTTTGAATCTTGTTTATCATGCTAAGAGGAGCAGGAAAAAGCAAAAAATTTCAGAATTGCACCTTGCAATGCGGAGAAATTACTGTTTGTGCATTTACAATATTCATTGATTTTTGCCATTGAAAAACGTCCAGAAATAATTGAAGCTACTGACTGAATGAAAGGAGCTGGCATCTCACTCTCTTTGAATCTTCTTTATCATGCTAAGAGGAGCAGGAAAAAGCAAAAAATTTCAGAATTGCACCTTGCAATGCGGAGAAATTACTGTTTGTGCATTTACAATATTCATTGATTTTTGCCATTGAAAAACGTCCAGAAATGATTGAAGCTACTGACTGAATGAAAGGAGCTGGCATCTCACTCTCTTTGAATCTTCTTTATCATGCTAAGAGGAGCAGGAAAAAGCAAAAAATTTCAGAATTGCACCTTGCAATGCGGAGAAATTACTGTTTGTGCATTTACAATATTCATTGATTTTTGCCATTGAAAAACATCATGTTATTCATATACCAGAAATGTTTGAAGCTCCTGACTGAATGAAAGGAGCTGGCACCTCACTCTCTTTGAATCTTCTTTATCATGCTAAGAGGAGCAGGAAAAAGGAAAAATTTCAGAATTGCACCTTGCAATGCGGAGAAATTACTGTTTGTGCATTTACAATATTCATTGATTTTTGCCATTGAAAAACGTCCAGAAATGATTGAAGCTACTGACTGAATGAAAGGAGCTGTCATCTCACTCTCTTTGAATCTTCTTTATCATGCTAAGAGGAGCAGGAAAAAGCAAAAAATTTCAGAATTGCACCTTGCAATGCGGAGAAATTACTGTTTGTGCATTTACAATATTCATTGATTTTTGCCATTGAAAAATGTCCAGAAATGATTGAAGCTACTGACTGAATGAAAGGAGCTGGCATCTCACTCTCTTTGAATCTTCTTTATCATGCTAAGAGGAGCAGGAAAAAGCAAAAAATTTCAGAATTGCGCCTTGCAATGCGGAGAAATTACTGTTTGTGCATTTACAAAATTCATTGATTTTTGCCATTGAAAAACATCATGTTATTCATATGCCAGAAATGATTGACGCTACTGACTGAAGGAAAGGAGCTGGCATCTCACTCTCTTTGAATCTTCTTTATCATGCTAAGAGGAGCAGGAAAAAGCAAAAAATTTCAGAATTGCACCTTGCAATGCGGAGAAATTACTGTTTGTGCATTTACAATATTCATTGATTTTTGCCATTGAAAAACGTCCAGAAATGATTGAAGCTACTGACTGAATGAAAGGAGCTGGCATCTCACTCTCTTTGAATCTTCTTTATCATGCTAAGAGGAGCAGGAAAAAGCAAAAAATTTCAGAATTGCACCTTGCAATGCGGAGAAATTACTGTTTGTGCATTTACAATATTCATTGATTTTTGCCATTGAAAAACGTCCAGAAATGATTGAAGCTACTGACTGAATGAAAGGAGCTGGCATTTCACTCTCTTTGAATCTTCTTTATCATGCTAAGAGGAGCAGGAAAAAGCAAAACATTTCAGAATTGCACCTTGCCATGCGGAGAAATTACTGTTTGTGCATTTACAATATTCATTGATTTTTGCCATTGAAAAATGTCCAGAAATGATTGAAGCTACTGACTGAACGAAAGGAGCTGGCATCTCACTCTCTTTGAATCTTCTTTATCATGCTAAGAGGAGCAGGAAAAAGCAAAAAATTTCAGAATTGCGCTTTGCAATGCGGAGAAATTACTGTTTGTGCATTTACAAAATTCATTGATTTTTGCCATTGAAAAACATCATGTTTTTCATATACCAGAAATGATTGAAGCTACTGACTGAAGGAAAGGAGCTGGCATCTCACTCTCTTTGAATATTCTTTATCATGCTAAGAGGAGCAGGAAAAAGCAAAAAATTTCAGAATTGCACCTTGCAATGCGGAGAAATTACTGTTTGTGCATTTACAATATTCATTGATTTTTGCCATTGAAAAACATCCAGAAATGATTGAAGCTACTGACTGAATGAAAGGAGCTGGCATCTCACTCTCTTTGAATCTTCTTTATCATGCTAAGCGGAGCAGGAAAAAGCAAAAAATTTCAGAATTGCACCTTGCAATGCGGAGAAATTACTGTTTGTGCATTTACAATATTCATTGATTTTTGCGATTGAAAAACATCATGTTATTCATATACCAGAAATGATTGAAGCTACTGACTGAATGAAAGGAGCTGGCATCTCACTCTCTTTGAATCTTCTTTATCATGCTAAGAGGAGCAGGAAAAAGTAAAAAATTTCAGAATTGCACCTTGCAATGCGGAGAAATTACTGTTTGTGCATTTACAATATTCAATGATTTTTGCCATTGAAAAACGTCCAGAAATGATTGAAGCTACTGACTGAATGAAAGGAGCTGACAACTCACTCTCTTTGAATCTTGTTTATCATGCTAAGAGGAGCAGGAAAAAGCAAAAAATTTCAGAATTGCACCTTGCAATGCGGAGAAATTACTGTTTGTGCATTTACAATATTCATTGATTTTTGCCATTGAAAAACGTCCAGAAATGATTGAAGCTACTGACTGAATGAAAGGAGCTGGCATCTCACTCTCTTTGAATCTTCTTTATCATGCTAAGAGGAGCAGGAAAAAGCAAAAAATTTCAGAATTGCACCTTGCAATGCGGAGAAATTACTGTTTGTGCATTTACAATATTCATTGATTTTTGCCATTGAAAAACGTCCAGAAATGATTGAAGCTACTGACTGAATGAAAGGAGCTGGCATCTCACTCTCTTTGAATCTTCTTTATCATGCTAAGAGGAGCAGGAAAAAGCAAAAAATTTCAGAATTGCACCTTGCAATGCGGAGAAATTACTGTTTGTGCATTTACAATATTCATTGATTTTTGCCATTGAAAAACATGTTATTCATATACCAGAAATGTTTGAAGCTCCTGACTGAATGAAAGGAGCTGGCACCTCACTCTCTTTGAATCTTCTTTATCATGCTAAGAGGAGCAGGAAAAAGGAAAAATTTCAGAATTGCACCTTGCAATGCGGAGAAATTACTGTTTGTGCATTTACAATATTCATTGATTTTTGCCATTGAAAAACGTCCAGAAATGATTGAAGCTACTGACTGAATGAAAGGAGCTGGCATCTCACTCTCTTTGAATCTTCTTTATCATGCTAGGATTAGCAGGAAAAAGCAAAAAATTTCAGAATTGCACCTTGCAATGTGGAGATATTACTGTTTGTGCATTTACAATATTCATTGATTTTTGCCATTGAAAAACATGTTTTTCATATACCAGAAATGTTTGAAGCTACTGACTGAATGAAAGGAGCTGGCATCTCACTCTCTTTGAATCTTCTTTATCATGCTAGGATTAACAGGAAAAAGCAAAAAATTTCAGAATTGCACCTTGCAATGTGGAGATATTACTGTTTGTGCATTTACAATATTCATTGATTTTTGCCATTGAAAAACATGTTTTTCATATACCAGAAATGTTTGAAGCTACTGACTGAATGAAAGGAGCTGGCATCTCACTCTCTTTAAATCTTCTTTATCATGCTAGGATTAACAGGAAAAAGCTAAAAATTTCAGAATTGCACCGTGCAATGTGGAGATATTACTGTTTGTGCATTTACAATATTCATTGATTTTTGCCATTGAAAAACATGTTTTTCATATACCAGAAATGTTTGAAGCTACTGACTGAATGAAAGGAGCTGGCATCTCACTCTCTTTGAATCTTCTTTATCATGCTAGGATTAGCAGGAAAAAGCAAAAAATTTCAGAATTGCACCTTGCAATGTGGAGATATTACTGTTTGTGCATTTACAATATTCATTGATTTTTGCCATTGAAAAACATGTTTTTCATATACCAGAAATGTTTGAAGCTACTGACTGAATGAAAGGAGCTGGCATCTCACTCTCTTTGAATCTTCTTTATCATGCTAGGATTAACAGGAAAAAGCTAAAAATTTCAGAATTGCACCGTGCAATGTGGAGATATTACTGTTTGTGCATTTACAATATTCATTGATTTTTGCCATTGAAAAACATGTTTTTCATATACCAGAAATGTTTGAAGCTACTGACTGAATGAAAGGAGCTGGCATCTCACTCTCTTTGAATCTTCTTTATCATGCTAGGATTAGCAGGAAAAAGCAAAAAATTTCAGAATTGCACCTTGCAATGTGGAGATATTACTGTTTGTGCATTTACAATATTCATTGATTTTTGCCATTGAAAAACATGTTTTTCATATACCAGAAATGTTTGAAGCTACTGACTGAATGAAAGGAGCTGGCATCTCACTCTCTTTGAATCTTCTTTATCATGCTAGGATTAACAGGAAAAAGCTAAAAATTTCAGAATTGCACCGTGCAATGTGGAGATATTACTGTTTGTGCATTTACAATATTCATTGATTTTTGCCATTGAAAAACATGTTTTTCATATACCAGAAATGTTTGAAGCTACTGACTGAATGAAAGGAGCTGGCATCTCACTCTCTTTGAATCTTCTTTATCATGCTAGGATTAGCAGGAAAAAGCAAAAAATTTCAGAATTGCACCTTGCAATGTGGAGATATTACTGTTTGTGCATTTACAATATTCATTGATTTTTGCCATTGAAAAACATGTTTTTCATATACCAGAAATGTTTGAAGCTACTGACTGAATGAAAGGAGCTGGCATCTCACTCTCTTTGAATCTTCTTTATCATGCTAGGATTAACAGGAAAAAGCTAAAAATTTCAGAATTGCACCGTGCAATGTGGAGATATTACTGTTTGTGCATTTACAATATTCATTGATTTTTGCCATTGAAAAACATGTTTTTCATATACCAGAAATGTTTGAAGCTACTGACTGAATGAAAGGAGCTGGCATCTCACTCTCTTTGAATCTTCTTTATCATGCTAGGATTAGCAGGAAAAAGCAAAAAATTTCAGAATTGCACCTTGCAATGTGGAGATATTACTGTTTGTGCATTTACAATATTCATTGATTTTTGCCATTGAAAAACATGTTTTTCATATACCAGAAATGTTTGAAGCTACTGACTGAATGAAAGGAGCTGGCATCTCACTCTCTTTGAATCTTCTTTATCATGCTAGGATTAACAGGAAAAAGCAAAAAATTTCAGAATTGCACCTTGCAATGTGGAGATATTACTGTTTGTGCATTTACAATATTCATTGATTTTTGCCATTGAAAAACATGTTTTTCATATACCAGAAATGTTTGAAGCTACTGACTGAATGAAAGGAGCTGGCATCTCACTCTCTTTGAATCTTCTTTATCATGCTAGGATTAACAGGAAAAAGCTAAAAATTTCAGAATTGCACCGTGCAATGTGGAGATATTACTGTTTGTGCATTTACAATATTCATTGATTTTTGCCATTGAAAAACATGTTTTTCATATACCAGAAATGTTTGAAGCTACTGACTGAATGAAAGGAGCTGGCATCTCACTCTCTTTGAATCTTCTTTATCATGCTAGGATTAGCAGGAAAAAGCAAAAAATTTCAGAATTGCACCTTGCAATGTGGAGATATTACTGTTTGTGCATTTACAATATTCATTGATTTTTGCCATTGAAAAACATGTTTTTCATATACCAGAAATGTTTGAAGCTACTGACTGAATGAAAGGAGCTGGCATCTCACTCTCTTTGAATCTTCTTTATCATGCTAGGATTAACAGGAAAAAGCAAAAAATTTCAGAATTGCACCTTGCAATGTGGAGATATTACTGTTTGTGCATTTACAATATTCATTGATTTTTGCCATTGAAAAACATGTTTTTCATATACCAGAAATGTTTGAAGCTACTGACTGAATGAAAGGAGCTGGCATCTCACTCTCTTTGAATCTTCTTTATCATGCTAGGATTAACAGGAAAAAGCTAAAAATTTCAGAATTGCACCTTGCAATGTGGAGATATTACTGTTTGTGCATTTACAATATTCATTGATTTTTGCCATTGAAAAACATGTTTTTCATATACCAGAAATGTTTGAAGCTACTGACTGAATGAAAGGAGCTGGCATCTCACTATCTTTGAATCTTCTTTATCATGCTAGGATTAGCAGGAAAAAGCAAAAAATTTCAGAATTGCACCTTGCAATGTGGAGATATTACTGTTTGTGCATTTACAATATTCATTGATTTTTGCCATTGAAAAACATGTTTTTCATATACCAGAAATGTTTGAAGCTACTGACTGAATGAAAGGAGCTGGCATCTCACTCTCTTTGAATCTTCTTTATCATGCTAGGATTAACAGGAAAAAGCTAAAAATTTCAGAATTGCACCGTGCAATGTGGAGATATTACTGTTTGTGCATTTACAATATTCATTGATTTTTGCCATTGAAAAACATGTTTTTCATATACCAGAAATGTTTGAAGCTACTGACTGAATGAAAGGAGCTGGCATCTCACTCTCTTTGAATCTTCTTTATCATGCTAGGATTAGCAGGAAAAAGCAAAAAATTTCAGAATTGCACCTTGCAATGTGGAGATATTACTGTTTGTGCATTTACAATATTCATTGATTTTTGCCATTGAAAAACATGTTTTTCATATACCAGAAATGTTTGAAGCTACTGACTGAATGAAAGGAGCTGGCATCTCACTCTCTTTGAATCTTCTTTATCATGCTAGGATTAACAGGAAAAAGCTAAAAATTTCAGAATTGCACCGTGCAATGTGGAGATATTACTGTTTGTGCATTTACAATATTCATTGATTTTTGCCATTGAAAAACATGTTTTTCATATACCAGAAATGTTTGAAGCTACTGACTGAATGAAAGGAGCTGGCATCTCACTCTCTTTGAATCTTCTTTATCATGCTAGGATTAACAGGAAAAAGCTAAAAATTTCAGAATTGCACCGTGCAATGTGGAGATATTACTGTTTGTGCATTTACAATATTCATTGATTTTTGCCATTGAAAAACATGTTTTTCATATACCAGAAATGTTTGAATCTACTGACTGAATGAAAGGAGCTGGCATCTCACTCTCTTTGAATCTTCTTTATCATGCTAGGATTAACAGGAAAAAGCTAAAAATTTCAGAATTGCACCGTGCAATGTGGAGATATTACTGTTTGTGCATTTACAATATTCATTGATTTTTGCCATTGAAAAACATGTTTTTCATATACCAGAAATGTTTGAAGCTACTGACTGAATGAAAGGAGCTGGCATCTCACTCTCTTTGAATCTTCTTTATCATGCTAGGATTAACAGGAAAAAGCTAAAAATTTCAGAATTGCACCGTGCAATGTGGAGATATTACTGTTTGTGCATTTACAATATTCATTGATTTTTGCCATTGAAAAACATGTTTTTCATATACCAGAAATGTTTGAAGCTACTGACTGAATGAAAGGAGCTGGCATCTCACTCTCTTTGAATCTTCTTTATCATGCTAGGATTAGCAGGAAAAAGCAAAAAATTTCAGAATTGCACCTTGCAATGTGGAGATATTACTGTTTGTGCATTTACAATATTCATTGATTTTTGCCATTGAAAAACATGTTTTTCATATACCAGAAATGTTTGAAGCTACTGACTGAATGAAAGGAGCTGGCATCTCACTCTCTTTGAATCTTCTTTATCATGCTAGGATTAACAGGAAAAAGCTAAAAATTTCAGAATTGCACCGTGCAATGTGGAGATATTACTGTTTGTGCATTTACAATATTCATTGATTTTTGCCATTGAAAAACATGTTTTTCATATACCAGAAATGTTTCAAGCTAATGACTGAATGAAAGGAGCTGGCATCTCACTCTCTTTGAATCTTCTTTATCATGCTAGGATTAACAGGAAAAAGCTAAAAATTTCAGAATTGCACCGTGCAATGTGGAGATATTACTGTTTGTGCATTTACAATATTCATTGATTTTTGCCATTGAAAAACATGTTTTTCATATACCAGAAATGTTTGAAGCTACTGACTGAATGAAAGGAGCTGGCATCTCACTCTCTTTGAATCTTCTTTATCATGCTAGGATTAACAGGAAAAAGCAAAAAATTTCAGAATTGCACCTTGCAATGTGGAGATATTACTGTTTGTGCATTTACAATATTCATTGATTTTTGCCATTGAAAAACATGTTTTTCATATACCAGAAATGTTTGAAGCTACTGACTGAATGAAAGGAGCTGGCATCTCACTCTCTTTGAATCTTCTTTATCATGCTAGGATTAACAGGAAAAAGCTAAAAATTTCAGAATTGCACCGTGCAATGTGGAGATATTACTGTTTGTGCATTTACAATATTCATTGATTTTAGCCATTGAAAAACATGTTTTTCATATACCAGAAATGTTTGAAGCTACTGACTGAATGAAAGGAGCTGGCATCTCACTCTCTTTGAATCTTCTTTATCATGCTAGGATTAACAGGAAAAAGCTAAAAATTTCAGAATTGCACCGTGCAATGTGGAGATATTACTGTTTGTGCATTTACAATATTCATTGATTTTTGCCATTGAAAAACATGTTTTTCATATACCAGAAATGTTTGAAGCTACTGACTGAATGAAAGGAGCTGGCATCTCACTCTCTTTGAATCTTCTTTATCATGCTAGGATTAGCAGGAAAAAGCAAAAAATTTCAGAATTGCACCTTGCAATGTGGAGATATTACTGTTTGTGCATTTACAATATTCATTGATTTTTGCCATTGAAAAACATGTTTTTCATATACCAGAAATGTTTGAAGCTACTGACTGAATGAAAGGAGCTGGCATCTCACTCTCTTTGAATCTTCTTTATCATGCTAGGATTAACAGGAAAAAGCAAAAAATTTCAGAATTGCACCTTGCAATGTGGAGATATTACTGTTTGTGCATTTACAATATTCATTGATTTTTGCCATTGAAAAACATGTTTTTCATATACCAGAAATGTTTGAAGCTACTGACTGAATGAAAGGAGCTGGCATCTCACTCTCTTTGAATCTTCTTTATCATGCTAGGATTAACAGGAAAAAGCTAAAAATTTCAGAATTGCACCTTGCAATGTGGAGATATTACTGTTTGTGCATTTACAATATTCATTGATTTTTGCCATTGAAAAACATGTTTTTCATATACCAGAAATGTTTGAAGCTACTGACTGAATGAAAGGAGCTGGCATCTCACTCTCTTTGAATCTTCTTTATCATGCTAGGATTAGCAGGAAAAAGCAAAAAATTTCAGAATTGCACCTTGCAATGTGGAGATATTACTGTTTGTGCATTTACAATATTCATTGATTTTTGCCATTGAAAAACATGTTTTTCATATACCAGAAATGTTTGAAGCTACTGACTGAATGAAAGGAGCTGGCATCTCACTCTCTTTGAATCTTCTTTATCATGCTAGGATTAACAGGAAAAAGCTAAAAATTTCAGAATTGCACCGTGCAATGTGGAGATATTACTGTTTGTGCATTTACAATATTCATTGATTTTTGCCATTGAAAAACATGTTTTTCATATACCAGAAATGTTTGAAGCTACTGACTGAATGAAAGGAGCTGGCATCTCACTCTCTTTGAATCTTCTTTATCATGCTAGGATTAGCAGGAAAAAGCAAAAAATTTCAGAATTGCACCTTGCAATGTGGAGATATTACTGTTTGTGCATTTACAATATTCATTGATTTTTGCCATTGAAAAACATGTTTTTCATATACCAGAAATGTTTGAAGCTACTGACTGAATGAAAGGAGCTGGCATCTCACTCTCTTTGAATCTTCTTTATCATGCTAGGATTAACAGGAAAAAGCTAAAAATTTCAGAATTGCACCGTGCAATGTGGAGATATTACTGTTTGTGCATTTACAATATTCATTGATTTTTGCCATTGAAAAACATGTTTTTCATATACCAGAAATGTTTGAAGCTACTGACTGAATGAAAGGAGCTGGCATCTCACTCTCTTTGAATCTTCTTTATCATGCTAGGATTAACAGGAAAAAGCTAAAAATTTCAGAATTGCACCGTGCAATGTGGAGATATTACTGTTTGTGCATTTACAATATTCATTGATTTTTGCCATTGAAAAACATGTTTTTCATATACCAGAAATGTTTGAATCTACTGACTGAATGAAAGGAGCTGGCATCTCACTCTCTTTGAATCTTCTTTATCATGCTAGGATTAACAGGAAAAAGCTAAAAATTTCAGAATTGCACCGTGCAATGTGGAGATATTACTGTTTGTGCATTTACAATATTCATTGATTTTTGCCATTGAAAAACATGTTTTTCATATACCAGAAATGTTTGAAGCTACTGACTGAATGAAAGGAGCTGGCATCTCACTCTCTTTGAATCTTCTTTATCATGCTAGGATTAACAGGAAAAAGCTAAAAATTTTAGAATTGCACCGTGCAATGTGGAGATATTACTGTTTGTGCATTTACAATATTCATTGATTTTTGCCATTGAAAAACATGTTTTTCATATACCAGAAATGTTTGAAGCTACTGACTGAATGAAAGGAGCTGGCATCTCACTCTCTTTGAATCTTCTTTATCATGCTAGGATTAGCAGGAAAAAGCAAAAAATTTCAGAATTGCACCTTGCAATGTGGAGATATCACTGTTTGTGCATTTACAATATTCAATGATTTTTGCCATTGAAAAACATGTTTTTCATATACCAGAAATGTTTGAAGCTACTGACTGAATGAAAGGAGCTGGCATCTCACTCTCTTTGAATCTTCTTTATCATGCTAGGATTAACAGGAAAAAGCAAAAAATTTCAGAATTGCACCTTGCAATGTGGAGATATTACTGTTTGTGCATTTACAATATTCATTGATTTTTGCCATTGAAAAACATGTTTTTCATATACCAGAAATGTTTGAAGCTACTGACTGAATGAAAGGAGCTGGCATCTCACTCTCTTTGAATCTTCTTTATCATGCTAGGATTAACAGGAAAAAGCTAAAAATTTCAGAATTGCACCGTGCAATGTGGAGATATTACTGTTTGTGCATTTACAATATTCATTGATTTTTGCCATTGAAAAACATGTTTTTCATATACCAGAAATGTTTGAAGCTACTGACTGAATGAAAGGAGCTGGCATCTCACTCTCTTTGAATCTTCTTTATCATGCTAGGATTAACAGGAAAAAGCTAAAAATTTCAGAATTGCACCGTGCAATGTGGAGATATTACTGTTTGTGCATTTACAATATTCATTGATTTTTGCCATTGAAAAACATGTTTTTCATATACCAGAAATGTTTGAAGCTACTGACTGAATGAAAGGAGCTGGCATCTCACTCTCTTTGAATCTTCTTTATCATGCTAGGATTAGCAGGAAAAAGCAAAAAATTTCAGAATTGCACCTTGCAATGTGGAGATATTACTGTTTGTGCATTTACAATATTCATTGATTTTTGCCATTGAAAAACATGTTTTTCATATACCAGAAATGTTTGAAGCTACTGACTGAATGAAAGGAGCTGGCATCTCACTCTCTTTGAATCTTCTTTATCATGCTAGGATTAACAGGAAAAAGCTAAAAATTTCAGAATTGCACCGTGCAATGTGGAGATATTACTGTTTGTGCATTTACAATATTCATTGATTTTTGCCATTGAAAAACATGTTTTTCATATACCAGAAATGTTTGAAGCTACTGACTGAATGAAAGGAGCTGGCATCTCACTCTCTTTGAATCTTCTTTATCATGCTAGGATTAGCAGGAAAAAGCAAAAAATTTCAGAATTGCACCTTGCAATGTGGAGATATTACTGTTTGTGCATTTACAATATTCATTGATTTTTGCCATTGAAAAACATGTTTTTCATATACCAGAAATGTTTGAAGCTACTGACTGAATGAAAGGAGCTGGCATCTCACTCTCTTTGAATCTTCTTTATCATGCTAGGATTAACAGGACAAAGCTAAAAATTTCAGAATTGCACCGTGCAATGTGGAGATATTACTGTTTGTGCATTTACAATATTCATTGATTTTTGCCATTGAAAAACATGTTTTTCATATACCAGAAATGTTTGAAGCTACTGACTGAATGAAAGGAGCTGGCATCTCACTCTCTTTGAATCTTCTTTATCATGCTAGGATTAACAGGAAAAAGCTAAAAATTTCAGAATTGCACCGTGCAATGTGGAGATATTACTGTTTGTGCATTTACAATATTCATTGATTTTTGCCATTGAAAAACATGTTTTTCATATACCAGAAATGTTTGAAGCTACTGACTGAATGAAAGGAGCTGGCATCTCACTCTCTTTGAATCTTCTTTATCATGCTAGGATTAACAGGAAAAAGCTAAAAATTTCAGAATTGCACCGTGCAATGTGGAGATATTACTGTTTGTGCATTTACAATATTCATTGATTTTTGCCATTGAAAAACATGTTTTTCATATACCAGAAATGTTTGAAGCTACTGACTGAATGAAAGGAGCTGGCATCTCACTCTCTTTGAATCTTCTTTATCATGCTAGGATTAGCAGGAAAAAGCAAAAAATTTCAGAATTGCACCTTGCAATGTGGAGATATTACTGTTTGTGCATTTACAATATTCATTGATTTTTGCCATTGAAAAACATGTTTTTCATATACCAGAAATGTTTGAAGCTACTGACTGAATGAAAGGAGCTGGCATCTCACTCTCTTTGAATCTTCTTTATCATGCTAGGATTAACAGGAAAAAGCTAAAAATTTCAGAATTGCACCGTGCAATGTGGAGATATTACTGTTTGTGCATTTACAATATTCATTGATTTTTGCCATTGAAAAACATGTTTTTCATATACCAGAAATGTTTGAAGCTACTGACTGAATGAAAGGAGCTGGCATCTCACTCTCCTTGAATCTTCTTTATCATGCTAGGATTAGCAGGAAAAAGCAAAAAATTTCAGAATTGCACCTTGCAATGTGGAGATATTACTGTTTGTGCATTTACAATATTCATTGATTTTTGCCATTGAAAAATATGTTTTTCATATTTTTTCATATACCAGAAATGTTTGAAGCTACTGACTGAATGAAAGGAGCTGGCATCTCACTCTCTTTGAATCTTCTTTATCATGCTAGGATTAACAGGAAAAAGCTAAAAATTTCAGAATTGCACCGTGCAATGTGGAGATATTACTGTTTGTGCATTTACAATATTCATTGATTTTTGCCATTGAAAAACATGTTTTTCATATACCAGAAATGTTTGAAGCTAATGACTGAATGAAAGGAGCTGGCATCTCACTCTCTTTGAATCTTCTTTATCATGCTAGGATTAACAGGAAAAAGCTAAAAATTTCAGAATTGCACCGTGCAATGTGGAGATATTACTGTTTGTGCATTTACAATATTCATTGATTTTTGCCATTGAAAAACATGTTTTTCATATACCAGAAATGTTTGAAGCTACTGACTGAATGAAAGGAGCTGGCATCTCACTCTCTTTGAATCTTCTTTATCATGCTAGGATTAACAGGACAAAGCTAAAAATTTCAGAATTACACCGTGCAATGTGGAGATATTACTGTTTGTGCATTTACAATATTCATTGATTTTTGCCATTGAAAAACATGTTTTTCATATACCAGAAATGTTTGAAGCTACTGACTGAATGAAAGGAGCTGGCATCTCACTCTCTTTGAATCTTCTTTATCATGCTAGGATTAACAGGAAAAAGCTAAAAATTTCAGAATTGCACCATGCAATGTGGAGATATTACTGTTTGTGCATTTACAATATTCATTGATTTTTGCCATTGAAAAACATGTTTTTCATATACCAGAAATGTTTGAAGCTACTGACTGAATGAAAGGAGCTGGCATCTCACTCTCTTTGAATCTTCTTTATCATGCTAGGATTAGCAGGAAAAAGCAAAAAATTTCAGAATTGCACCTTGCAATGTGGAGATATTACTGTTTGTGCATTTACAATATTCATTGATTTTTGCCATTGAAAAACATGTTTTTCATATACCAGAAATGTTTGAAGCTACTGACTGAATGAAAGGAGCTGGCATCTCACTCTCTTTGAATCTTCTTTATCATGCTAGGATTAACAGGAAAAAGCAAAAAATTTCAGAATTGCACTGTGCAATGTGGAGATATTACTGTTTGTGCATTTACAATATTCATTGATTTTTGCCATTGAAAAACATGTTTTTCATATACCAGAAATGTTTGAAGCTACTGACTGAATGAAAGGAGCTGGCATCTCACTCTCTTTGAATCTTCTTTATCATGCTAGGATTAACAGGACAAAGCTAAAAATTTCAGAATTGCACCGTGCAATGTGGAGATATTACTGTTTGTGCATTTACAATATTCATTGATTTTTGCCATTGAAAAACATGTTTTTCATATACCAGAAATGTTTGAAGCTACTGACTGAATGAAAGGAGCTGGCATCTCACTCTCTTTGAATCTTCTTTATCATGCTAGGATTAACAGGAAAAAGCTAAAAATTTCAGAATTGCACCGTGCAATGTGGAGATATTACTGTTTGTGCATTTACAATATTCATTGATTTTTGCCATTGAAAAACAT
Organism: Phyllobates terribilis; assembly: GCF_046119375.1. Lineage (NCBI taxonomy): Eukaryota > Metazoa > Chordata > Amphibia > Anura > Dendrobatidae > Phyllobates > Phyllobates terribilis. The sequence goes on from NW_027364527.1 coordinate 195,469, forward strand.
GTTTTTCATATACCAGAAATGTTTGAAGCTACTGACTGAATGAAAGGAGCTGGCATCTCACTCTCTTTGAATCTTCTTTATCATGCTAGGATTAACAGGAAAAAGCTAAAAATTTCAGAATTGCACCGTGCAATGTGGAGATATTACTGTTTGTGCATTTACAATATTCATTGATTTTTGCCATTGAAAAACATGTTTTTCATATACCAGAAATGTTTGAAGCTACTGACTGAATGAAAGGAGCTGGCATCTCACTCTCTTTGAATCTTCTTTATCATGCTAGGATTAACAGGAAAAAGCTAAAAATTTCAGAATTGCACCGTGCAATGTGGAGATATTACTGTTTGTGCATTTACAATATTCATTGATTTTTGCCATTGAAAAACATGTTTTTCATATACCAGAAATGTTTGAAGCTACTGACTGAATGAAAGGAGCTGGCATCTCACTCTCTTTGAATCTTCTTTATCATGCTAGGATTAGCAGGAAAAAGCAAAAAATTTCAGAATTGCACCTTGCAATGTGGAGATATTACTGTTTGTGCATTTACAATATTCATTGATTTTTGCCATTGAAAAACATGTTTTTCATATACCAGAAATGTTTGACGCTACTGACTGAATGAAAGGAGCTGGCATCTCACTCTCTTTGAATCTTCTTTATCATGCTAGGTTTAACAGGAAAAAGCTAAAAATTTCAGAATTGCACCGTGCAATGTGGAGATATTACTGTTTGTGCATTTACAATATTCATTGATTTTTGCCATTGAAAAACATGTTTTTCATATACCAGAAATGTTTGAAGCTACTGACTGAATGAAAGGAGCTGGCATCTCACTCTCTTTGAATCTTCTTTATCATGCTAGGATTAGCAGGAAAAAGCAAAAAATTTCAGAATTGCACCTTGCAATGTGGAGATATTACTGTTTGTGCATTTACAATATTCATTGATTTTTGCCATTGAAAAACATGTTTTTCATATACCAGAAATGTTTAAAGCTACTGACTGAATGAAAGGAGCTGGCATCTCACTCTCTTTGAATCTTCTTTATCATGCTAGGATTAACAGGAAAAAGCTAAAAATTTCAGAATTGCACCGTGCAATGTGGAGATATTACTGTTTGTGCATTTACAATATTCATTGATTTTTGCCATTGAAAAACATGTTTTTCATATACCAGAAATGTTTGAAGCTAATGACTGAATGAAAGGAGCTGGCATCTCACTCTCTTTGAATCTTCTTTATCATGCTAGGATTAACAGGAAAAAGCTAAAAATTTCAGAATTGCACCGTGCAATGTGGAGATATTACTGTTTGTGCATTTACAATATTCATTGATTTTTGCCATTGAAAAACATGTTTTTCATATACCAGAAATGTTTGAAGCTACTGACTGAATGAAAGGAGCTGGCATCTCACTCTCTTTGAATCTTCTTTATCATGCTAGGATTAACAGGACAAAGCTAAAAATTTCAGAATTGCACCGTGCAATGTGGAGATATTACTGTTTGTGCATTTACAATATTCATTGATTTTTGCCATTGAAAAACATGTTTTTCATATACCAGAAATGTTTGAAGCTACTGACTGAATGAAAGGAGCTGGCATCTCACTCTCTTTGAATCTTCTTTATCATGCTAGGATTAACAGGAAAAAGCTAAAAATTTCAGAATTGCACCTTGCAATGTGGAGATATTACTGTTTGTGCATTTACAATATTCATTGATTTTTGCCATTGAAAAACATGTTTTTCATATACCAGAAATGTTTGAAGCTACTGACTGAATGAAAGGAGCTGGCATCTCACTCTCTTTGAATCTTCTTTATCATGCTAGGATTAACAGGAAAAAGCAAAAAATTTCAGAATTGCACCGTGCAATGTGGAGATATTACTGTTTGTGCATTTACAATATTCATTGATTTTTGCCATTGAAAAACATGTTTTTCATATACCAGAAATGTTTGAAGCTACTGACTGAATGAAAGGAGCTGGCATCTCACTCTCTTTGAATCTTCTTTATCATGCTAGGATTAACAGGACAAAGCTAAAAATTTCAGAATTGCACCGTGCAATGTGGAGATATTACTGTTTGTGCATTTACAATATTCATTGATTTTTGCCATTGAAAAACATGTTTTTCATATACCAGAAATGTTTGAAGCTACTGACTGAATGAAAGGAGCTGGCATCTCACTCTTTGAATCTTCTTTATCATGCTAGGATTAACAGGAAAAAGCTAAAAATTTCAGAATTGCACCGTGCAATGTGGAGATATTACTGTTTGTGCATTTACAATATTCATTGATTTTTGCCATTGAAAAACATGTTTTTCATATACCAGAAATGTTTGAAGCTACTGACTGAATGAAAGGAGCTGGCATCTCACTCTCTTTGAATCTTTATCATGCTAGGATTAGCAGGAAAAAGCAAAAAATTTCAGAATTGCACCTTGCAATGTGGAGATATTACTGTTTGTGCATTTACAATATTCATTGATTTTTGCCATTGAAAAACATGTTTTTCATATACCAGAAATGTTTGAAGCTACTGACTGAATGAAAGGAGCTGGCATCTCACTCTCTTTGAATCTTCTTTATCATGCTAGGATTAACAGGAAAAAGCTAAAAATTTCAGAATTGCACCGTGCAATGTGGAGATATTACTGTTTGTGCATTTACAATATTCATTGATTTTTGCCATTGAAAAACATGTTTTTCATATACCAGAAATGTTTGAAGCTACTGACTGAATGAAAGGAGCTGGCATCTCACTCTCTTTGAATCTTCTTTATCATGCTAGGATTAGCAGGAAAAAGCAAAAAATTTCAGAATTGCACCTTGCAATGTGGAGATATTACTGTTTGTGCATTTACAATATTCATTGATTTTTGCCATTGAAAAACATGTTTTTCATATACCAGAAATGTTTGAAGCTACTGACTGAATGAAAGGAGCTGGCATCTCACTCTCTTTGAATCTTCTTTATCATGCTAGGATTAACAGGAAAAAGCAAAAAATTTCAGAATTGCACCTTGCAATGTGGAGATATTACTGTTTGTGCATTTACAATATTCATTGATTTTTGCCATTGAAAAACATGTTTTTCATATACCAGAAATGTTTGAAGCTACTGACTGAATGAAAGGAGCTGGCATCTCACTCTCTTTGAATCTTCTTTATCATGCTAGGATTAACAGGAAAAAGCTAAAAATTTCAGAATTGCACCGTGCAATGTGGAGATATTACTGTTTGTGCATTTACAATATTCATTGATTTTTGCCATTGAAAAACATGTTTTTCATATACCAGAAATGTTTGAAGCTACTGACTGAATGAAAGGAGCTGGCATCTCACTCTCTTTGAATCTTCTTTATCATGCTAGGATTAGCAGGAAAAAGCAAAAAATTTCAGAATTGCACCTTGCAATGTGGAGATATTACTGTTTGTGCATTTACAATATTCATTGATTTTTGCCATTGAAAAACATGTTTTTTATATACCAGAAGTGTTTGAAGCTACTGACTGAATGAAAGTAGCTGGCATCTCACTCTCTGAATCTTCTTTATCATGCTAGGATTAACAGGAAAAAGCTAAAAATTTCAGAATTGCACCTTGCAATGTGGAGATATTACTGTTTGTGCATTTACAATATTCATTGATTTTTGCCATTGAAAAACATGTTTTTCATATACCAGAAATGTTTGAAGCTACTGACTGAATGAAAGGAGCTGGCATCTCACTCTCTTTGAATCTTCTTTATCATGCTAGGATTAGCAGGAAAAAGCTAAAAATTTCAGAATTGCACCTTGCAATGTGGAGATATTACTGTTTGTGCATTTACAATATTCATTGATTTTTGCCATTGAAAAACATGTTTTTCATATACCAGAAATGTTTGAAGCTACTGACTGAATGAAAGGAGCTGGCATCTCACTCTCTTTGAATCTTCTTTATCATGCTAGGATTAACAGGAAAAAGCAAAAAATTTCAGAATTGCACCGTGCAATGTGGAGATATTACTGTTTGTGCATTTACAATATTCATTGATTTTTGCCATTGAAAAACATGTTTTTCATATACCAGAAATGTTTGAAGCTACTGACTGAATGAAAGGAGCTGGCATCTCACTCTCTTTGAATCTTCTTTATCATGCTAGGATTAACAGGACAAAGCTAAAAATTTCAGAATTGCACCGTGCAATGTGGAGATATTACTGTTTGTGCATTTACAATATTCATTGATTTTTGCCATTGAAAAACATGTTTTTCATATACCAGAAATGTTTGAAGCTACTGACTGAATGAAAGGAGCTGGCATCTCACTCTTTGAATCTTCTTTATCATGCTAGGATTAACAGGAAAAAGCTAAAAATTTCAGAATTGCACCGTGCAATGTGGAGATATTACTGTTTGTGCATTTACAATATTCATTGATTTTTGCCATTGAAAAACATGTTTTTCATATACCAGAAATGTTTGAAGCTACTGACTGAATGAAAGGAGCTGGCATCTCACTCTCTTTGAATCTTCTTTATCATGCTAGGATTAGCAGGAAAAAGCAAAAAATTTCAGAATTGCACCTTGCAATGTGGAGATATTACTGTTTGTGCATTTACAATATTCATTGATTTTTGCCATTGAAAAACATGTTTTTCATATACCAGAAATGTTTGAAGCTACTGACTGAATGAAAGGAGCTGGCATCTCACTCTCTTTGAATCTTCTTTATCATGCTAGGATTAACAGGAAAAAGCTAAAAATTTCAGAATTGCACCGTGCAATGTGGAGATATTACTGTTTGTGCATTTACAATATTCATTGATTTTTGCCATTGAAAAACATGTTTTTCATATACCAGAAATGTTTGAAGCTACTGACTGAATGAAAGGAGCTGGCATCTCACTCTCTTTGAATCTTCTTTATCATGCTAGGATTAGCAGGAAAAAGCAAAAAATTTCAGAATTGCACCTTGCAATGTGGAGATATTACTGTTTGTGCATTTACAATATTCATTGATTTTTGCCATTGAAAAACATGTTTTTCATATACCAGAAATGTTTGAAGCTACTGACTGAATGAAAGGAGCTGGCATCTCACTCTCTTTGAATCTTCTTTATCATGCTAGGATTAACAGGAAAAAGCAAAAAATTTCAGAATTTCACCTTGCAATGTGGAGATATTACTGTTTGTGCATTTACAATATTCATTGATTTTTGCCATTGAAAAACATGTTTTTCATATACCAGAAATGTTTGAAGCTACTGACTGAATGAAAGGAGCTGGCATCTCACTCTCTTTGAATCTTCTTTATCATGCTAGGATTAACAGGAAAAAGCTAAAAATTTCAGAATTGCACCGTGCAATGTGGAGATATTACTGTTTGTGCATTTACAATATTCATTGATTTTTGCCATTGAAAAACATGTTTTTCATATACCAGAAATGTTTGAAGCTACTGACTGAATGAAAGGAGCTGGCATCTCACTCTCTTTGAATCTTCTTTATCATGCTAGGATTAGCAGGAAAAAGCAAAAAATTTCAGAATTGCACCTTGCAATGTGGAGATATTACTGTTTGTGCATTTACAATATTCATTGATTTTTGCCATTGAAAAACATGTTTTTCATATACCAGAAGTGTTTGAAGCTACTGACTGAATGAAAGGAGCTGGCATCTCACTCTCTGAATCTTCTTTATCATGCTAGGATTAACAGGAAAAAGCTAAAAATTTCAGAATTGCACCGTGCAATGTGGAGATATTACTGTTTGTGCATTTACAATATTCATTGATTTTTGCCATTGAAAAACATGTTTTTCATATACCAGAAATGTTTGAAGCTACTGACTGAATGAAAGGAGCTGGCATCTCACTCTCTTTGAATCTTCTTTATCATGCTAGGATTAGCAGGAAAAAGCAAAAAATTTCAGAATTGCACCTTGCAATGTGGAGATATTACTGTTTGTGCATTTACAATATTCATTGATTTTTGCCATTGAAAAACATGTTTTTCATATACCAGAAGTGTTTGAAGCTACTGACTGAATGAAAGGAGCTGGCATCTCACTCTCTGAATCTTCTTTATCATGCTAGGATTAACAGGAAAAAGCTAAAAATTTCAGAATTGCACCGTGCAATGTGGAGATATTACTGTTTGTGCATTTACAATATTCATTGATTTTTGCCATTGAAAAACATGTTTTTCATATACCAGAAATGTTTGAAGCTACTGACTGAATGAAAGGAGCTGGCATCTCACTCTCTTTGAATCTTCTTTATCATGCTAGGATTAGCAGGAAAAAGCAAAAAATTTCAGAATTGCACCTTGCAATGTGGAGATATTACTGTTTGTGCATTTACAATATTCATTGATTTTTGCCATTGAAAAACATGTTTTTCATATATCAGAAATGTTTGAAGCTACTGACTGAATGAAAGGAGCTGGCATCTCACTCTCTTTGAATCTTCTTTATCATGCTAGGATTAACAGGAAAAAGCAAAAAATTTCAGAATTGCACCTTGCAATGTGGAGATATTACTGTTTGTGCATTTACAATATTCATTGATTTTTGCCATTGAAAAACATGTTTTTCATATACCAGAAATGTTTGAAGCTACTGACTGAATGAAAGGAGCTGGCATCTCACTCTCTTTGAATCTTCTTTATCATGCTAGGATTAACAGGAAAAAGCTAAAAATTTCAGAATTGCACCGTGCAATGTGGAGATATTACTGTTTGTGCATTTACAATATTCATTGATTTTTGCCATTGAAAAACATGTTTTTCATATACCAGAAATGTTTGAAGCTACTGACTGAATGAAAGGAGCTGGCATCTCACTCTCTTTGAATCTTCTTTATCATGCTAGGATTAACAGGAAAAAGCTAAAAATTTCAGAATTGCACCGTGCAATGTGGAGATATTACTGTTTGTGCATTTACAATATTCATTGATTTTTGCCATTGAAAAACATGTTTTTCATATACCAGAAATGTTTGAAGCTACTGACTGAATGAAAGGAGCTGGCATCTCACTCTCTTTGAATCTTCTTTATCATGCTAGGATTAGCAGGAAAAAGCAAAAAATTTCAGAATTGCACCTTGCAATGTGGAGATATTACTGTTTGTGCATTTACAATATTCATTGATTTTTGCCATTGAAAAACATGTTTTTCATATACCAGAAATGTTTGAAGCTACTGACTGAATGAAAGGAGCTGGCATCTCACTCTCTTTGAATCTTCTTTATCATGCTAGGATTAACAGGAAAAAGCAAAAAATTTCAGAATTGCACCTTGCAATGTGGAGATATTACTGTTTGTGCATTTACAATATTCATTGATTTTTGCCATTGAAAAACATGTTTTTCATATACCAGAAATGTTTGAAGCTACTGACTGAATGAAAGGAGCTGGCATCTCACTCTCTTTGAATCTTCTTTATCATGCTAGGATTAACAGGAAAAAGCTAAAAATTTCAGAATTGCACCGTGCAATGTGGAGATATTACTGTTTGTGCATTTACAATATTCATTGATTTTTGCCATTGAAAAACATGTTTTTCATATACCAGAAATGTTTGAAGCTACTGACTGAATGAAAGGAGCTGGCATCTCACTCTCTTTGAATCTTCTTTATCATGCTAGGATTAACAGGAAAAAGCTAAAAATTTCAGAATTGCACCGTGCAATGTGGAGATATTACTGTTTGTGCATTTACAATATTCATTGATTTTTGCCATTGAAAAACATGTTTTTCATATACCAGAAATGTTTGAAGCTACTGACTGAATGAAAGGAGCTGGCATCTCACTCTCTTTGAATCTTCTTTATCATGCTAGGATTAGCAGGAAAAAGCAAAAAATTTCAGAATTGCACCTTGCAATGTGGAGATATTACTGTTTGTGCATTTACAATATTCATTGATTTTTGCCATTGAAAAACATGTTTTTCATATACCAGAAATGTTTGAAGCTACTGACTGAATGAAAGGAGCTGGCTTCTCACTCTCTTTGAATCTTCTTTATCATGCTAGGATTAACAGGAAAAAGCAAAAAATTTCAGAATTGCACCTTGCAATGTGGAGATATTACTGTTTGTGCATTTACAATATTCATTGATTTTTGCCATTGAAAAACATGTTTTTCATATACCAGAAATGTTTGAAGCTACTGACTGAATGAAAGGAGCTGGCATCTCACTCTCTTTGAATCTTCTTTATCATGCTAGGATTAACAGGAAAAAGCTAAAATTTCAGAATTGCACCGTGCAATGTGGAGATATTACTGTTTGTGCATTTACAATATTCATTGATTTTTGCCATTGAAAAACATGTTTTTCATATACCAGAAATGTTTGAAGCTACTGACTGAATGAAAGGAGCTGGCATCTCACTCTCTTTGAATCTTCTTTATCATGCTAGGATTAAGCAGGAAAAAGCAAAAAATTTCAGAATTGCACCTTGCAATGTGGAGATATTACTGTTTGTGCATTTACAATATTCATTGATTTTTGCCATTGAAAAACATGTTTTTCATATACCAGAAATGTTTGAAGCTACTGACTGAATGAAAGGAGCTGGCATCTCACTCTCTTTGAATCTTCTTTATCATGCTAGGATTAACAGGAAAAAGCTAAAAATTTCAGAATTGCACCGTGCAATGTGGAGATATTACTGTTTGTGCATTTACAATATTCATTGATTTTTGCCATTGAAAAACATGTTTTTCATATACCAGAAATGTTTGAAGCTACTGACTGAATGAAAGGAGCTGGCATCTCACTCTCTTTGAATCTTCTTTATCATGCTAGGATTAGCAGGAAAAAGCAAAAAATTTCAGAATTGCACCTTGCAATGTGGAGATATTACTGTTTGTGCATTTACAATATTCATTGATTTTTGCCATTGAAAAACATGTTTTTCATATACCAGAAATGTTTGAAGCTACTGACTGAATGAAAGGAGCTGGCATCTCACTCTCTTTGAATCTTCTTTATCATGCTAGGATTAGCAGGAAAAAGCAAAAAATTTCAGAATTGCACCTTGCAATGTGGAGATATTACTGTTTGTGCATTTACAATATTCATTGATTTTTGCCATTGAAAAACATGTTTTTCATATACCAGAAATGTTTGAAGCTACTGACTGAATGAAAGGAGCTGGCATCTCACTCTCTTTGAATCTTCTTTATCATGCTAGGATTAACAGGAAAAAGCAAAAAATTTCAGAATTGCACCTTGCAATGTGGAGATATTACTGTTTGTGCATTTACAATATTCATTGATTTTTGCCATTGAAAAACATGTTTTTCATATACCAGAAATGTTTGAAGCTACTGACTGAATGAAAGGAGCTGGCATCTCACTCTCTTTGAATCTTCTTTATCATGCTAGGATTAACAGGAAAAAGCTAAAAATTTCAGAATTGCACCGTGCAATGTGGAGATATTACTGTTTGTGCATTTACAATATTCATTGATTTTTGCCATTGAAAAACATGTTTTTCATATACCAGAAATGTTTGAAGCTACTGACTGAATGAAAGGAGCTGGCATCTCACTCTCTTTGAATCTTCTTTATCATGCTAGGATTAACAGGAAAAAGCTAAAAATTTCAGAATTGCACCGTGCAATGTGGAGATATTACTGTTTGTGCATTTACAATATTCATTGATTTTTGCCATTGAAAAACATGTTTTTCATATACCAGAAATGTTTGAAGCTACTGACTGAATGAAAGGAGCTGGCATCTCACTCTCTTTGAATCTTCTTTATCATGCTAGGATTAGCAGGAAAAAGCAAAAAATTTCAGAATTGCACCTTGCAATGTGGAGATATTACTGTTTGTGCATTTACAATATTCATTGATTTTTGCCATTGAAAAACATGTTTTTCATATACCAGAAATGTTTGAAGCTACTGACTGAATGAAAGGAGCTGGCATCTCACTCTCTTTGAATCTTCTTTATCATGCTAGGATTAACAGGAAAAAGCAAAAAATTTCAGAATTGCACCTTGCAATGTGGAGATATTACTGTTTGTGCATTTACAATATTCATTGATTTTTGCCATTGAAAAACATGTTTTTCATATACCAGAAATGTTTGAAGCTACTGACTGAATGAAAGGAGCTGGCATCTCACTCTCTTTGAATCTTCTTTATCATGCTAGGATTAACAGGAAAAAGCAAAAAATTTCAGAATTGCACCTTGCAATGTGGAGATATTACTGTTTGTGCATTTACAATATTCATTGATTTTTGCCATTGAAAAACATGTTTTTCATATACCAGAAATGTTTGAAGCTACTGACTGAATGAAAGGAGCTGGCATCTCACTCTCTTTGAATCTTCTTTATCATGCTAGGATTAACAGGAAAAAGCAAAAATTTCAGAATTGCACCGTGCAATGTGGAGATATTACTGTTTGTGCATTTACAATATTCATTGATTTTTGCCATTGAAAAACATGTTTTTCATATACCAGAAATGTTTGAAGCTACTGACTGAATGAAAGGAGCTGGCATCTCACTCTCTTTGAATCTTCTTTATCATGCTAGGATTAACAGGAAAAAGCTAAAAATTTCAGAATTGCACCGTGCAATGTGGAGATATTACTGTTTGTGCATTTACAATATTCATTGATTTTTGCCATTGAAAAACATGTTTTTCATATACCAGAAATGTTTGAAGCTACTGACTGAATGAAAGGAGCTGGCATCTCACTCTCTTTGAATCTTCTTTATCATGCTAGGATTAACAGGAAAAAGCTAAAAATTTCAGAATTGCACCGTGCAATGTGGAGATATTACTGTTTGTGCATTTACAATATTCATTGATTTTTGCCATTGAAAAACATGTTTTTCATATACCAGAAATGTTTGAAGCTACTGACTGAATGAAAGGAGCTGGCATCTCACTCTCTTTGAATCTTCTTTATCATGCTAGGATTAACAGGACAAAGCTAAAAATTTCAGAATTGCACCGTGCAATGTGGAGATATTACTGTTTGTGCATTTACAATATTCATTGATTTTTGCCATTGAAAAACATGTTTTTCATATACCAGAAATGTTTGAAGCTACTGACTGAATGAAAGGAGCTGGCATCTCACTCTCTTTGAATCTTCTTTATCATGCTAGGATTAGCAGGAAAAAGCAAAAAATTTCAGAATTGCACCTTGCAATGTGGAGATATTACTGTTTGTGCATTTACAATATTCATTGATTTTTGCCATTGAAAAACATGTTTTTCATATACCAGAAATGTTTGAAGCTACTGACTGAATGAAAGGAGCTGGCATCTCACTCTCTTTGAATCTTCTTTATCATGCTAGGATTAACAGGAAAAAGCAAAAAATTTCAGAATTGCACCGTGCAATGTGGAGATATTACTGTTTGTGCATTTACAATATTCATTGATTTTTGCCATTGAAAAACATGTTTTTCATATACCAGAAATGTTTGAAGCTACTGACTGAATGAAAGGAGCTGGCATCTCACTCTCTTTGAATCTTCTTTATCATGCTAGGATTAACAGGAAAAAGCTAAAAATTTCAGAATTGCACCGTGCAATGTGGAGATATTACTGTTTGTGCATTTACAATATTCATTGATTTTTGCCATTGAAAAACATGTTTTTCATATACCAGAAATGTTTGAAGCTACTGACTGAATGAAAGGAGCTGGCATCTCACTCTCTTTGAATCTTCTTTATCATGCTAGGATTAACAGGAAAAAGCTAAAAATTTCAGAATTGCACCGTGCAATGTGGAGATATTACTGTTTGTGCATTTACAATATTCATTGATTTTTGCCATTGAAAAACATGTTTTTCATATACCAGAAATGTTTGAAGCTACTGACTGAATGAAAGGAGCTGGCATCTCACTCTCTTTGAATCTTCTTTATCATGCTAGGATTAACAGGAAAAAGCTAAAAATTTCAGAATTGCACCGTGCAATGTGGAGATATTACTGTTTGTGCATTTACAATATTCATTGATTTTTGCCATTGAAAAACATGTTTTTCATATACCAGAAATGTTTGAAGCTACTGACTGAATGAAAGGAGCTGGCATCTCACTCTCTTTGAATCTTCTTTATCATGCTAGGATTAACAGGAAAAAGCTAAAAATTTCAGAATTGCACCGTGCAATGTGGAGATATTACTGTTTGTGCATTTACAATATTCATTGATTTTTGCCATTGAAAAACATGTTTTTCATATACCAGAAATGTTTGAAGCTACTGACTGAATGAAAGGAGCTGGCATCTCACTCTCTTTGAATCTTCTTTATCATGCTAGGATTAGCAGGAAAAAGCAAAAAATTTCAGAATTGCACCTTGCAATGTGGAGATATTACTGTTTGTGCATTTACAATATTCATTGATTTTTGCCATTGAAAAACATGTTTTTCATATACCAGAAATGTTTGAAGCTACTGACTGAATGAAAGGAGCTGGCATCTCACTCTCTTTGAATCTTCTTTATCATGCTAGGATTAACAGGAAAAAGCTAAAAATTTCAGAATTGCACCGTGCAATGTGGAGATATTACTGTTTGTGCATTTACAATATTCATTGATTTTTGCCATTGAAAAACATGTTTTTCATATACCAGAAATGTTTGAAGCTACTGACTGAATGAAAGGAGCTGGCATCTCACTCTCTTTGAATCTTCTTTATCATGCTAGGATTAACAGGAAAAAAGCAAAAAATTTCAGAATTGCACCTTGCAATGTGGAGATATTACTGTTTGTGCATTTACAATATTCATTGATTTTTGCCATTGAAAAACATGTTTTTCATATACCAGAAATGTTTGAAGCTACTGACTGAATGAAAGGAGCTGGCATCTCACTCTCTTTGAATCTTCTTTATCATGCTAGGATTAACAGGAAAAAGCTAAAAATTTCAGAATTGCACCGTGCAATGTGGAGATATTACTGTTTGTGCATTTACAATATTCATTGATTTTTGCCATTGAAAAACATGTTTTTCATATACCAGAAATGTTTGAAGCTACTGACTGAATGAAAGGAGCTGGCATCTCACTCTCTTTGAATCTTCTTTATCATGCTAGGATTAACAGGAAAAAGCTAAAAATTTCAGAATTGCACCGTGCAATGTGGAGATATTACTGTTTGTGCATTTACAATATTCATTGATTTTTGCCATTGAAAAACATGTTTTTCATATACCAGAAATGTTTGAAGCTACTGACTGAATGAAAGGAGCTGGCATCTCACTCTCTTTGAATCTTCTTTATCATGCTAGGATTAACAGGAAAAAGCTAAAAATTTCAGAATTGCACCGTGCAATGTGGAGATATTACTGTTTGTGCATTTACAATATTCATTGATTTTTGCCATTGAAAAACATGTTTTTCATATACCAGAAATGTTTGAAGCTACTGACTGAATGAAAGGAGCTGGCATCTCACTCTCTTTGAATCTTCTTTATCATGCTAGGATTAACAGGAAAAAGCTAAAAATTTCAGAATTGCACCGTGCAATGTGGAGATATTACTGTTTGTGCATTTACAATATTCATTGATTTTTGCCATTGAAAAACATGTTTTTCATATACCAGAAATGTTTGAAGCTACTGACTGAATGAAAGGAGCTGGCATCTCACTCTCTTTGAATCTTCTTTATCATGCTAGGATTAGCAGGAAAAAGCAAAAAATTTCAGAATTGCACCTTGCAATGTGGAGATATTACTGTTTGTGCATTTACAATATTCATTGATTTTTGCCATTGAAAAACATGTTTTTCATATACCAGAAATGTTTGAAGCTACTGACTGAATGAAAGGAGCTGGCATCTCACTCTCTTTGAATCTTCTTTATCATGCTAGGATTAACAGGAAAAAGCTAAAAAATTCAGAATTGCACCGTGCAATGTGGAGATATTACTGTTTGTGCATTTACAATATTCATTGATTTTTGCCATTGAAAAACATGTTTTTCATATACCAGAAATGTTTGAAGCTACTGACTGAATGAAAGGAGCTGGCATCTCACTCTCTTTGAATCTTCTTTATCATGCTAGGATTAACAGGAAAAAGCTAAAAATTTCAGAATTGCACCGTGCAATGTGGAGATATTACTGTTTGTGCATTTACAATATTCATTGATTTTTGCCATTGAAAAACATGTTTTTCATATACCAGAAATGTTTGAAGCTACTGACTGAATGAAAGGAGCTGGCATCTCACTCTCTTTGAATCTTCTTTATCATGCTAGGATTAGCAGGAAAAAGCAAAAAATTTCAGAATTGCACCTTGCAATGTGGAGATATTACTGTTTGTGCATTTACAATATTCATTGATTTTTGCCATTGAAAAACATGTTTTTCATATACCAGAAATGTTTGAAGCTACTGACTGAATGAAAGGAGCTGGCATCTCACTCTCTTTGAATCTTCTTTTATCATGCTAGGATTAACAGGAAAAAGCTAAAAATTTCAGAATTGCACCGTGCAATGTGGAGATATTACTGTTTGTGCATTTACAATATTCATTGATTTTTGCCATTGAAAAACATGTTTTTCATATACCAGAAATGTTTGAAGCTACTGACTGAATGAAAGGAGCTGGCATCTCACTCTCTTTGAATCTTCTTTATCATGCTAGGATTAGCAGGAAAAAGCAAAAAATTTCAGAATTGCACCTTGCAATGTGGAGATATTACTGTTTGTGCATTTACAATATTCATTGATTTTTGCCATTGAAAAACATGTTTTTCATATACCAGAAATGTTTGAAGCTACTGACTGAATGAAAGGAGCTGGCATCTCACTCTCTTTGAATCTTCTTTATCATGCTAGGATTAGCAGGAAAAAGCAAAAAATTTCAGAATTGCACCGTGCAATGTGGAGATATTACTGTTTGTGCATTTACAATATTCATTGATTTTTGCCATTGAAAAACATGTTTTTCATATACCAGAAATGTTTGAAGCTACTGACTGAATGAAAGGAGCTGGCATCTCACTCTCTTTGAATCTTCTTTATCATGCTAGGATTAACAGGAAAAAGCTAAAAATTTCAGAATTGCACCGTGCAATGTGGAGATATTACTGTTTGTGCATTTACAATATTCATTGATTTTTGCCATTGAAAAACATGTTTTTCATATACCAGAAATGTTTGAAGCTACTGACTGAATGAAAGGAGCTGGCATCTCACTCTCTTTGAATCTTCTTTATCATGCTAGGATTAACAGGAAAAAGCAAAAAATTTCAGAATTGCACCTTGCAATGTGGAGATATTACTGTTTGTGCATTTACAATATTCATTGATTTTTGCCATTGAAAAACATGTTTTTCATATACCAGAAATGTTTGAAGCTACTGACTGAATGAAAGGAGCTGGCATCTCACTCTCTTTGAATCTTCTTTATCATGCTAGGATTAACAGGAAAAAGCTAAAAATTTCAGAATTGCACCGTGCAATGTGGAGATATTACTGTTTGTGCATTTACAATATTCATTGATTTTTGCCATTGAAAAACATGTTTTTCATATACCAGAAATGTTTGAAGCTACTGACTGAATGAAAGGAGCTGGCATCTCACTCTCTTTGAATCTTCTTTATCATGCTAGGATTAGCAGGAAAAAGCAAAAAATTTCAGAATTGCACCTTGCAATGTGGAGATATTACTGTTTGTGCATTTACAATATTCATTGATTTTTGCCATTGAAAAACATGTTTTTCATATACCAGAAATGTTTGAAGCTACTGACTGAATGAAAGGAGCTGGCATCTCACTCTCTTTGAATCTTCTTTATCATGCTAGGATTAACAGGAAAAAGCAAAAAATTTCAGAATTGCACCTTGCAATGTGGAGATATTACTGTTTGTGCATTTACAATATTCATTGATTTTTGCCATTGAAAAACATGTTTTTCATATACCAGAAATGTTTGAAGCTACTGACTGAATGAAAGGAGCTGGCATCTCACTCTCTTTGAATCTTCTTTATCATGCTAGGATTAACAGGAAAAAGCTAAAAATTTCAGAATTGCACCGTGCAATGTGGAGATATTACTGTTTGTGCATTTACAATATTCATTGATTTTTGCCATTGAAAAACATGTTTTTCATATACCAGAAATGTTTGAAGCTACTGACTGAATGAAAGGAGCTGGCATCTCACTCTCTTTGAATCTTCTTTATCATGCTAGGATTAGCAGGAAAAAGCAAAAATTTCAGAATTGCACCTTGCAATGTGGAGATATTACTGTTTGTGCATTTACAATATTCATTGATTTTTGCCATTGAAAAACATGTTTTTCATATACCAGAAATGTTTGAAGCTACTGACTGAATGAAAGGAGCTGGCATCTCACTCTCTTTGAATCTTCTTTATCATGCTAGGATTAACAGGAAAAAGCAAAAAATTTCAGAATTGCACCTTGCAATGTGGAGATATTACTGTTTGTGCATTTACAATATTCATTGATTTTTGCCATTGAAAAACATGTTTTTCATATACCAGAAATGTTTGAAGCTACTGACTGAATGAAAGGAGCTGGCATCTCACTCTCTTTGAATCTTCTTTATCATGCTAGGATTAGCAGGAAAAAGCAAAAAATTTCAGAATTGCACCTTGCAATGTGGAGATATTACTGTTTGTGCATTTACAATATTCATTGATTTTTGCCATTGAAAAACATGTTTTTCATATACCAGAAATGTTTGAAGCTACTGACTGAATCTGAAAGGAGCTGGCATCTCACTCTCTTTGAATCTTCTTTATCATGCTAGGATTAACAGGAAAAAGCTAAAAATTTCAGAATTGCACCGTGCAATGTGAGATATTACTGTTTGTGCATTTACAATATTCATTGATTTTTGCCATTGAAAAACATGTTTTTCATATACCAGAAATGTTTGAAGCTACTGACTGAATGAAAGGAGCTGGCATCTCACTCTCTTTGAATCTTCTTTATCATGCTAGGATTAGCAGGAAAAAGCAAAAAATTTCAGAATTGCACCGTGCAATGTGGAGATATTACTGTTTGTGCATTTACAATATTCATTGATTTTTGCCATTGAAAAACATGTTTTTCATATACCAGAAATGTTTGAAGCTACTGACTGAATGAAAGGAGCTGGCATCTCACTCTCTTTGAATCTTCTTTATTCATGCTAGGATTAGCAGGAAAAAGCAAAAAATTTCAGAATTGCACCTTGCAATGTGGAGATATTACTGTTTGTGCATTTACAATATTCATTGATTTTTGCCATTGAAAAACATGTTTTCATATACCAGAAATGTTGAAGCTACTGACTGAATGATTAGGAGCTGGCATCTCACTCTCTTTGAACTTCTTTATCATGCTAGGATTAGCAGGAAACAGCAAAAAATTCATGAATTGTAAACTCCTTGCAAATGTGGAGATATTACTGTTTGTGCCATTTACAATATTCATTGGATATTTGCCCATTGAAAAACAGGTTTTTCATATACCAAAAATGTTTGAAGCTACTGACTGAAT